>NW_020328645.1:0-15915 GCF_001858045.2 Oreochromis niloticus
TTTGTCAATATTATAAATATTTGGATCAAGCCGCCCACCTACAGACTCATCGACATAGATTTGTTTGCCTTGAAATGGAACCTTTAATCTCCATATTTTGACTTTTTCACAAAGTATCGAGTTTAATGTTGAAATAGAATAGAATAAACCTTTTATCCCACAAATGAGAAATGTGGGTGTTACACAGCAAGAGGAATATAAAATATAGAAGGAAGACGCAGAGTGGTTCATATACATACACACAGATATACAGATAAAAGTGTACAGAGATATTTACACAAGGGTGAATGATCCTGGTGAAATATACAGTGTAGAAACAAGCTGTAAAGTGAGCAGCAGCAATTAAAAACATTTGATATGTCAATTAAACAGGTGATGAGTGAGATAACCATGTTAAACTGGATTATAGAGTCTGACAGCTGCTGGTAAGAATGACCTGCGGTCGCGCTCCTTCCTACACTGTGGGTGTAAAAGTCCACTGCTGAAGGAGCTGCTCAATGCTCGTACAGTCTCATGCAGGGGGTGGGAGGGGACAGGTCATTATGAGGTCAAGCTCTCCTATGTCCAGTGGAATATCTGCAGCTGAGCAGTGGGTTTCGGGCAGAATGTTTCCAGGCATGTAGTCTTGGAACATCTCCAGATGGATCGTGGATAAGGCCAGGGCCATAGGCACCGTTCATGCAATCCATGTAGAACTGCAAGGGACTTCCTGTTGACAGACAGAAAAAGAGCGGTTAGTGACTTCCTTCCAAACTATTTTCTCCATGCACTTCATTCCCACGCATTTCTCCTGACCATATGCAGATACCTGGGATGTGGGTGCCATCGTATTGATATCCATCTCATGCAGACCGGCCTCTGTGGGAGCGTACTTGTCAGCAACTGTGCCATCGTTGTTGTCTGTGATGTCAAGCTTAGCAACTTTGCCTGATGCCATTCGGACCTCACCTAAAGCAGAGGACAAAAACAATGACACACACACATCATTATGCTCAAACTATCTGTTTATTAAGTAGACTTGTTACCTGTGACCTCTCCTTTCTGGATGGTGAATGGAATCACCAGGTCAAATGGTCTCAGACTTGCCACATCCAGCCAGATCATTCCCATTGGTCGGTCTGTTGCCTGAGAGACACGCAAGTGCACACGTCAGATCACAGGTTGTAAGAGATTGTGGCAACAGTTCTGGTTACAGCGACAACATGTCACAGACTAAATGAACACAGGAAATTAATACAGGACCTGTAACATCAGAAGGCTGTGGCTTCTTAACATTATGCAGCTCTGCTGAACTGTCCATGTGTTTCAGGCATCCCGTTTTTGACATGGAGAGAGAGAAATGAGAGAACGCACCCTCTCAGTGATGAAACACCTGCAATGAGAGACAGCAGACAATGATGCAGTCTGATGAAAGGAGACCATGTGTGCTATAGATGACAAAGGGACAACAGGGAGAAGCTGAACAAAAACTGAAGCTGAGAAGGCCGAGAGACCGGAGGCTGAGGTTTTAGATACCCAGGGCTGTTGGGCATTTGGCTCTGTTGCATGAGCTGGTCTGACGGAGCTCCTTCCAGTACTTGGAGGGTGTAGGCAGGGATGATGGAGGGAATTGAGAGAGGGAAAAAGATAAGGCATTGGAGCGGATTAAAACGGCGTCAAAGTGATATAGCGAAACGGCTGCAGCCATCAGGACCAATCACAAAGCCTCTGTAGGGAATGGATCTGTGCAATTTATGCAATTCCCTTCTCACATATACATTGAAACAGAGAAGGTAGGACTGACTAACAACCACAAGAGCTTTCTGAGACTGATTATATACTGATTTTGAGTATAAACACTAGCAAAATGCAAGTTTTGCTGCAGCAGATGTCATTGACTGCTTCAGGGCTTGCTCCCAGCAGCTGGACGGTGTCCTGGAGTAAAGAACTACATATCTAGCTGTTGTGACAGTATCAGGTCAGTTCATGTCTACATACTCACTGGCTAAGTTATGGTAGTGAAGGCTCACTGACTCTGTCTTCCACTACTCTCAGACACTGTGTCATATTTTCAGAGGAGCCCAACAAACCACAGATCACTGAGCTGTCCTAACAAATCTCCAGCAATGATGCAACACGTAGGAAGACTGAGTTATAAAGACATGGCAATATTTCAACAAGGTCTTGAATTATGAGGCCCCGTCATATCTTAAACACATTAAGGTACCACATCACCCCGGTACAGCTCTTCACTCTCAGACTAGCTCTTTCTAAAAGTAGAATGGGAGGCAGAGCCTTCAGCTTTCAGGCTCTGCTCTGAACCAGCTCCCAGTCTGGATTCAGGAGACAGACACCCTCTGTACTTTCAACATTACACTTACAACTTTCCTATTTGATAAAGCATATAGTCAGCCTTGGATCAGGTGACCCTGAACCCTCCCTTAGTTACACTGCAGTAAACCTCTTGTGTGGTTACTTATAGTTACCATTTATGTCTTTATAGTGAGGGTTAATAGTTACTTCCCAACCATTTATTCGTCTTCTATCACTTATTCATCTTCGAGAATGGAGATGTGCATGGCCCGGGAGTCCCTCTGCAAATCTCAACTCTTTGTTACAAACAGTTTTATAAAAGCAACCCCCCATTGTAAACCCCATATGGTGTGTCATTAACCTAAGACACTGCGTGTGTGTGTGTGCCTTCCTGCTGGTCATAAAAGGGTCATCTCCTCTACACTCTGAATCTAATATAACCACCACTACAGTCTACAGCTGATATTCCACTGGCCCTTAGACAGACCTATTACCTCGGTCTTCAGTGTCATCGTCCATAAATCTATTCCAATGCCCTCTGCCAGTTCTTCTGTTTGTGGTAATTCAGCAGGAATTGGCGAATGCTGAGGTCTTCCTGGTCACTGGAGCTCTATCTGGAGCTGGCAGACGTACTGGTCCTGCTACAAGTGAAGGAAACCACCTCGCTAAAGGAAAAACAAGACAACAATATGAGCATAGGTTTGGTTACAATAAAATAAGTCAGTTAATCAAAATCAGTGTGACACAGACGCTGATGTTTTTGAAAAGAGCCCATCAGTAACATTTAATTCATACATTTTTACTGTGCGGGCTTGTAAAACTTCTGTATGAATATTATTATGAATATTAATTCTACAACAGAAAACCACTCAGCAATTAAACATCACGATGTATTAAATGTTTCCAAAGATACTGATAATTGATAACGAGCAAATTATACATCCTGAAGTGTACTCCTTGATAGAAACTTTGAAAGCACTGCAGAAAACATAAAGTTAAGCAACATAAAAAATGTGGCAGAGCATGCAATGAGTCACATTTCTTCCTTGTCCTCTTTGACTCCCAGTATACGTGAGACTCAAGCTGACATCACTGTTGAAATCTTACCCAGTGCCTTCATGAGCGCGTGCAGCGCGGAGCAGAAAAGAGCAGCTGTGCGCTCGTAGCTGAGATCCAGATCCTGAACCATGTCCCCGACCAGCAGGCTGCAGTCAGAGTGAGTCAACAGAACTGTCAACACCGGTGGAGCCTGGCCAACAAGACAGGATTATAATGAAATACAGTACAAGCTCAGGGCAGCACAGGCTTAAGCAGACCAAGGAGGAAATCGGGTAAACCCTCCAGCAGTTATTTCTGTGTCCATTTTGGGTAAAACAAAAAACACATCATAACTACCTGTAAATGCAGGCTGAGCCTCTGAAGGTTGAGTGATATGTCATTAAGCAGGTAGTCAGAGTTCTCATTGATCAGTTCCTTGAGGGAAGCGTATCCACAGACCTTATTGATGTTCCATATGGAGCTCAGCGCCGCCTGGCTGACCAGCAGCGTCTCCTCACCAGCTTTCTCCAGCACAGGATACAGCCAGGTCGTCAACAAGGGACGGAAATCGCGGCCCAGCGCCTGAGCACAGCAGGCCAAGGCCTCCAGTTGGATGCACAGCTGACAGATGTTGCTGTTGAGCTGGTGATCGTGGATGCAGATCATTTTAGATGTTCAGTAGCAGCCTGATGAAATTAGCTGTGTCGTTAACCCACTTCAGCCATCCAAACAGATGACCATCTAAGGTGAATTATGCAGATCACTAGCACAGTACACAGATTACCACTTCTGATTCCAGCCAGACTTGTTGTTACTTCATTCTAATCATGCAGTAACAACAAAGATTTATTCCTCCTGGCTTTTTAAAATGTGCTTCTTCTATTCTAGAAAAACAAAAACATGTTATCACAGGTTTGGTTTTTTTCAATGACATTTGTGTTGGCTGTGTCAGTTGCAGGCAAACATTTATCATTATTTTAAATCTATTTTTATGTTTTAGGATTTTGTAAACTGCCTTTTTTTATGTTTTTATGTTTTACGATTTGTAAAGTTTACAAATCCTAAAACATAAAAACATTTTAAAAAAAGGCAGTTTACAATGTAAACTGCCTTTTTTAAATGTTAGATATTAGGAAATAGCTTAAAATTAGTGCATATTTAACTTGTTACACTGCCTTAATGTTGCCTGCATGGGATTTCCTCATCAGCATATGACTGTACCCTGGATGATGATATGTGAGGAGCTTGAACTTGGTTCGCTAACAGAAACTAATTTAGCTAGCTTAGCACACATGTCTGTGGCAAGATGTATGCACCTAAATGCTTTAAGTCATTGGCTGTTCTGCCAAATTGCCACCAAGCTGCAACTTTGTGAGCTGACTGTTTGGCGATTTTTGTGTTTTAGACAACAAAAAGAAAAGAAAAAGATCTACGGATTCAGGCTTTTCCTTACCTGTGGTAGTGGCATAGAATGACGTCACTGACATTGGTTAATATGAAAACAAACTTTGTCAAACCAAAAAAAAACCAAAAAAAAGAAGAAGTGAGTCGGCGTGTCATCTTTACCGAGCACCATACATGTTTTGCACACAAAAAAACAAGTATTGCCGAACAAAAGATAAATGTCCTTTTTACACTTCCTACTTTCGCCGGCTGGTCGTTTGGCGTAAGACGTAAGAAGTGGCGCTTTCAATCTGAGCGCCCGAGTTCGAATCCCTCACGGACTCGCTGCCACGACCATTGCTTGGGGGGCGGGGAGAAGCCAAGTCGCTTCTCCCTTTTCCTGCTCTTGCCAACTCCTCCGCCTGCTCTCTTATTTCCTTTATTACCGCAAAATACCCATGCTTGTCAGCTCTTCATTCCTCAACTATTTGCTGCTTATTACTCCACCTTCCACAACTTGCAACTTTCTCTCTTCAGGCTACCAACTCTGCCTTCATTTTTCACACTGTCTCCGACACTTTTACATCAAATTATTACCACCTAATAAGCACAGTGACAGAGGGACCCCAGGCTTTTTTTCCGTAAGTTACATGTGTTTGTGTCCGTAACTACCGTCCTTAGCTAGGTCCTCAAATCTAGGCAGCTAAGATGACAACTGGGCTCTTCGGGGAAACTTGTTTTGTAAAGTTGCTTTAGCTAATCCGTAGAGGCCAATGAATTGACCGTGACTAAAGAAATGATGAGAAAAGCACTGGGTTGCTGTTGTTGCTCTCCGGTCACTGATGCTAGCTAAGAGGATGTAATAAAGGCAAGGTAGCAGAGATGAAAAAGGAGTGGTTGTTGATAAATAAGTGGAGAAAAAGGTGGGCAGGGAAAAAAAGCAGGTGTGAGTGTGTGAAATGTGAGTATTTGAGTGTAAAAATGTGTGGTCTCCTGCGAAAGGCTGGGTGCCCGATGTGCACCTTGCGCTCTTTAAATACAAGGATATTCCACGTTCTGCTATGTGGTGGGCTAGCAGGTTCATAACATAGAGGCTCAGGTTCGAGCCCTCGGCTCACCTGCCTCTCTATGTTTATCTGCTAGGGGAGGTCCAGGCAGGGGATCTTGGAGTGAAAATTCCGAGGGATGAACCTTGTTCAGCCTGGACTTCCCCTGATTTTGATTTTTCTCTGTTTTTTCTTTTACCTGCCAGCAACAAACAGCCCAGCCTGATTTATGGGACCTCCTTCTTGTCATGGCTACCAAGGACCACTCTTCTTCTGCCAACAAGTCATTGCCTGACAAATAATTATTTCCTATGTTTCCCTATGGGGTTTTTTAATCTCCAATATCTTTACATATCTTGCTAGATAGACTTCCCTCAACAGGGTTTACAAACGCCTTATCCTCTTTGTCCACTTCAAATAACTTTAAACAACTATTCTTAGATTTCTTGCAACATCTGCTGTCCTCTTGCACAGATTACGCTTTTTAAAAAACTAACAAACACTTTTTTTTAACGTCAACCCATTGTTGGAACTAGATAAATAAAGCATATATAAAAGTCACTACCAAAAACTCATTGCAGCTTCGACCTTGTTATAGGAATGTTGTTTGTGGCTCAAGATGACTTGATTTCATCCATGAAGGATACATTTGATATATGTTTTCACATATTATAGACCAACAAGTTATTATAGCAGTTTAAATACGAGCGATCGGAAGCATGTGCTGATCAGCTTCAGTTTCTTCTCTGAAGTTGCTCTATTTCTCTTCAGGTTTCTCTCAGACCAAGATTGAATGTGATGACAAGGGTGATGGATGGTGTGACATGTGCTGCTGGCCCACAGAACCAGGTGAGTATGCTGTCCATGTGCTCTGCAACAATGAGGACATCCAACACTCTCAGTTAAGATTAGTTTTCATGATTGTTGCCTCAAGACCTGAGATCATGGTGGTGGGCTTGTGATGGACACACTTTTCATGGCTGAAAGCTCTCCTGTAGAGGCTAAGCCCTCTCGATCAACAACACACCTGCCGCTAACTACGTGTGTCTACCTTAAATATCTTTACAAACTCAAAATGTGACCTCTAGCACCAAACGCTTGCTGCAGTTCTTGGTGTCAGAGGTGACACACAAGGTATCGGGTTTTAGGTGCAATTACTTTTTCATATAGGACCAAGTATGTTTGGATAGCTTTTTCCCCTTGAAAACTGCCGTTTAATATTACACATTCTTGTCTAATATTATAAATGTATTGATCTGAAACGTGTAAGTGTGACAAATATGGAATAAGATACGAAATCAGAAAGGAGGCAAATATTTTTTCACAGCGCTAAGTCTGTAAATGATCTTCTTTGGCTGTAGTAGATCTTTGACTTGTTCCTTTTTTAATTGTTTGTTTAAAATTGTTTTCTCTAGGTTAAGGCGTACGGTCCAGGCCTTCAGAGCAGTGGTCTGGCTGTTGGAAAACCCACTGAATTCACAGTTGATGCCAAGCAAGGAGGAAAAGCTCCTCTGAAAATTATAGCCCAGGTATATCTGGCTTTGTATATGACCACAAATATGTTAAATATATTGCATGTACCGTATTTTTCAGAGTATGAGTCGCACTTAAAATCCTTTAATTGTGCGCCTTATGTATGAATTCTGGTTGTGCTTACTGACCTTGAACCGATTTTATGTAATACACGGCGCTCAAAAATCTGTCAAAAAATGTTTTAGTACGACTTTGGTAAGCTACGAAGTCGCACCGCTTGATGGATTGTCGGAGCATCATGGTTACGTAGTCAGCAGCCTCGCGGAGTGATACGCGCTGCGCTTCAACATAATATTACTGTATTGTGTGTGGATAAGGACCCCAAAATGGCACCTGTTAAGAGACATGCTTACGAAGCGGATTTCAAACTCAAGGCTGTCAGTCACGCAGTAGAACATGAGAATAGAGCAGCTGCGAGAGATTTCAACATTAATGAATCAATGGTACGGAATAGAGAAGCTAGAAAAAGAGTGAGTAAAGTTGGACTTATCTGACTGTTTTGTTTCGCTTAATGCGTTTATAATCCAGTACGCCTCATGTATAAACCAGACCTGTTCATCAACAGTGCGCCTTATGGCCGAAAACTACGGTGTGTTAAATCTGATTGAACAATCCCTTGTCTTCTGCACAGGATGGTGAAGTCAATTCTGTGGATGTCCAGGTTAAGGATAATGCAACAGCACATACACCTGCACCTACACCCCACGTAAGCCTGTGAAGCACACTGTGATGGCTCCTGGGGAGACTGAGAGTCCATTCAGGGTGAGTATGCACTCACTTTCACTCTTGCATGCAGGGTTGCCTTTTCTTCTCACTGAAAAGCTCTTGAGTTTTGGTGTTTGTGCCCACGATGAATATCGGAGCAGCTGTCATCCAAACAGGTGAAGGTCTCTGACCCTGGAGTGGCAAATACGGGCCTCCAAGCCTTCCAGCCAACATACTTCACTGTTGACTGCTCAGAGTCTGGTCAAGGTAAAGCTCCATAAAACTGTGTGTGTGAGAGTAAAGAGCGCAAACAATGCTCATGTCAAAGAAATATTCCAAACAACCGATATTACAGGGAAACTTATTTAACCCACCTGCTGTTTGAGGCTAAAAATGACTGTAGAGCATTACCTGCAAAGGTAACATGCTAACACAGCCTTTGTCCTCTGCCATCAGGACAAGGCTGTTTGCGTTTAGGCTATTCAATGACATCCTTCAGGGTCAAAGTGGATCCTCTCAAGGCAGAGGGACCAGGACTCAGCCGCAGTGGTAAGAATACTGTACTGCCTCAACAAAGTCAGAGAGTGCTAACAAAAAACAGTCCGTTATTTAGTTTATTGGTCTATAACGGTCTGAATGTTTCCGTCATACTACATGGAACAACTCTTCATAACACTTTTATGAAAATGTTTGACGAAATTGACAAGATCAAAATTCAAATCACAATGGCAAGATTAAAAACAAGAATAAACATGAATAAACAGGGTTGTAGTTGGTACGCGAATGTAAACAGGTCCTTTTGAGCTGTCATTGAACTGCGTACCAGTCAAAGCAGTAGTAGCAGCAGGCTGTGAATGACTTTGAAATCATCAGCAACCACACCAACACACACTGTTAAATATACACCTGTGCAACAGGCGAGAGAAGAAATGCTCACACATGCGGGCGTGGATTGTAGTTACTTGTAGTTACTTTGTATTATGTGGGTTCTTATAAGACAAGGAAGCGTTCTTCTGGCTGTTATGCATCATATTAAATGGGAGAATGTGGATCGCTTCCCTTTCCCGTGACAGGGTCCCCTGGGAGTTGCGTGACCTACGGTGGAGATCACATTCCCAAGAGCCCTTTCAGTGGCAGCGTGGCAGCCATGCTGGACCTTAGCAAGGTCAAGGTGACAGGCCTGGAGACAGTATGTACCTCTGTCATTGTCTTGTACATCCACACCTTCTGACACCAAGCCTCAGGCACATAAAGCCTAGTGATAACCTATGAAACCATCATTTGCTTTTAAATGTTTGTCTAAGCATGAATGTTTTTACGATGGCTTTCCCCCCCACCTTGTACAGTTGCCAGTATATTGATGGTTTTCATTTAATTTTTAAATGAATCTAAGCTTTTCGAGCAGATCAGAGGTGTCAGTGTATTTTCTTTGGTCTCTGTTCTGGCAGAGATAGCTGTTGGCAAAGACCAGCTCGGCTGGTGTTTGTTTCTTCCTCCCCATTATCACCACAGCTTTATTCAAAGAAGTGATCTGATCTTTGGCTCGTCTGTCCATAGTGTAGATTCTGGTGAGTATCAGCTGCGCTGGGTATGTAAATCGGCCATCCAGCTGCGGTACTGATCCGACGCCACTTGTGCCAAAAATCCGGAACAATGTCGTTGATCATGGAGCAAATCTGAGCCAAATAGACTGATCATTTTTTTCACATGGCGTCTCATCAGAGGAAACTTTTCCTTTTCCAAGTTCCTGTAGAACTGTCAGAAAAATCCTGGAAGCGCTGTCTGAATTCTGTTTCGAGACATGTAATCACAGACACATATTTCCCTTTTTTAGCAGAAAGGTTGGCCTGTGGATAAGCAGTTCTGATCTTGGACAGTGTGGGGAACTGCACAACGTTGAAGTTGTGCAGTTGTGTCTTAAAGAGATTGACCTTCACACAAAATGCTTTCATGTGCGCATAAAGTTGTGGTACAAGCTGCTCTTTCCCTCGTAGGCTCTTGTTCAGGGTGGTTAAATGATCAGCAAGATCAACTAAAAATGCAAGGTCTGCCAACCATAGAGGGTCATTCAGCTCATGAAGAGGTCGGTCCTTCTCTTTCAAAAATGGTCAATTTCTGACTCAGGGAGTAAAGACGCTTCAGCACGGCGCCGCGGCTTAGCCAGCGCGCCTCCGAGTGGTAGAGTAGATCCCCATATTCAGCATCCACTTCAGAAAGGAAAGCCTGAAATTCTCTGTGCTACAGTCCTCTTGCTCGAATTATGTTGACACTTTTTACAATAGTGTTCATTACATCTCCAAGATTGACTGTCTTGGCACAAAGGGCTTCTTGGTGAACAGTACGGTGCATTTTAACAGCCTCACCTCCAGCCTCTTTCACCTCAGCGCACATCATAGACGCCATTCCTTTGTGTGCACCTGCCATAGCTGGAGCCCCGTCTGTTGTATCTGCACACAGCTTGTCCCATTTAAGTCCCATTTTGTCAGTTGAGTCTGACACAGCTTCAAAAGTATCCATACCCGTTGTTGTGCCTTTTAGACTCTTAAGATCGAGCAGCTCCTCTGTAACTCCACGTCTTGCGATGAGTTGGGCCACCTCATAGCTGCTATTGGAGCCTTTTCCTGGACTTTTTGAGCACAAAAAAATACTGTTGCTGACCCTGCAGGACAGCTACTATTTACTTTACTTTCTGCTCTCGCTCAGCACCAGTGTAGGATGCATAGACCTGATGTTTGGTTTCATAATGACGTCGTACATTATACTCTTTCATAACTGCCACAGTTTCAGTGCAGATAAAACAGACACTTCCCCTTGAATTCTTTGAAGAAATATTCACTCTCCCACCGTGTCTGAAATTTTCTGCACTCACTTTCTACCTTATTGTCCTTTTTGGTGGAGCAACTGCCTTGATCAACAGTAGCTTCCCTGGTGTTAAAACTAAGAAGTGCAATACACTCAAGCAAAAGTTGAAGTGCGGGCCATATTCTATTCTATTTATAAAATTTCTTGCGGGCCAATTAAAAATGGGCCGCGGGCCGTAGTTTGGACACCCCTGCTATAGACATTAGCACACACTCCAACAGGTTTTCATCCTCTAGAGTCACTTGGATGACACTGAAAACACTACGTCCAGATAAACTCCGTGTATATAGCGTATTATCTTACAAAAAACAAACAAATATAAAATAAGTATTTTATTTTCTAAATGTAATGCTTCCTTTTAGGAGGAAGGTGGAGGAGCAGCTCCAGCAGAGCAACACCAGAGGTGTGTGGAGAGGACTGAACACCATCACTGGACGGAGCACTGTGAGCGGAGGGGTCCAGAGTCTGGAGACCAGGTTCTGGCTAACAGATGAACCAGTTGTTTAACAGGTTTGATTCAGTAGCACTTCCCTCCCCATCCACCAGAGCTCGTCACACCTCTCTGCAACCCCCCATAGCACCGGGGACATGAAATGCACCTCACCTGTCCCCGTTTTCCTTTTCCTTCAACCACTCTACTGGGTCCAAGTCGTCTCCACCTGCTACGGCGGCTGAGATCCTTTGGGGTGAACAGGATGCTCCTAAGGACATTTTATGACACTGTGGTGGCGTCTGCTATTTTCTGTGCTGTGGTCTGCTGGAGTGGTGGAATGGCAGAGAGGGACAGGGGGAAACTCAACAAGCTGGTCAGGAGGGCCAGCTCTGTCCTGGACTGTCCGCTGAAGTCCATCGAGCAGGTTGGGGAGGAGAGGATGTTGTCTAAGCTAACATCCATCATGGACAACACCTCCCACCCCCTGCATGAGACTGTACGAGCACTGAGCAGCTCCTTCAGCAGTGGACTTTTACGCCCACAGTGTAGAGAAAGTGAAACAAATAGAAGTCCCCGTTGATGCTTTTTTATTTTCCATTGATATTGACAGCCTCTATACAAATATAGACATTAGAGAGGGAATCAACTCCATAAGGAGAATCTTTCAAAAATATCCAGATAAGAGAAGACCAGATAAAGAACTGTTACAATTATTGGAAATAAACCTCATGAGGAATGATTTTGAGTTCAACGGGGAATTCTATTTACAGATTAAGGGTACGGCAATGGGGAAAACTTTGCCCCAGCCTATGCCAACATCTTCATGGCAGAGTGGGAGACCTCTGCATTGGAGAAATGTGTTAAAAAGCCATTATATTATTATCGATTCTTGGATGATACCTGGGGATTTGGCAACATCCTGAGCGAGACTTTGAGGTGTTTTTGAGGACTCTTAATGACCATAATGCTTCCATCAAACTGAAATCCACCATTAATAAATCCTCAATTGATTTTTTAGACACAACTACATTTAAGGGCCCAAATTTCCCGAATGACCACAAATTAGATGTTAAAGTCTTTTTCAAACCTACAGATACACATGCCTTACTGTTCAGAACAAGTTTTCACCCAAAACACACATTTGCAGGGATAATTAAATCCCAATTACTGAGATTTCACAGGATCTGCACTCAACAGAGTGATTTGGGGGAAGCTGTCAAGATTTTATTCTCAGCTCTCTCCACTAGGGGGTACGTTGGTCCTTTTTAAGAAAATGTTTCAATTCATTCTTGCAGACCAAGCCAATTGATGTTTCTCCCCTCATCCCAGTGGTGATCACATATTCTCCCTCCACCTGCAAATTGGTCAGAGTTATCAAGAGCAACTTTCAAAGGTTCACTCAGGACACACATATGCTTCAGGATCACAAGGCAATTGCAGCCTTCAGGAGGAACAAAAACCTGGGTGATCTCCTTGTAAAGGCTAAAATCTCACCTCTCTCTGAGCCTAAGCGCAGAGATCAGGGCAATTTTTCCAGCACACAAGTGGGTGGGCAGTTATTCCAATGGTAATGTTTTTCTATCACTGTGCAAAGGGACTCCAAGATCTAAAAACTGTGTATATTTGATCACTTGTAGGAACTGTGGAATCCAATATGTGGGAGAAACAGGAAATACACTTTTGGTTAGATTCACAGTTTTTGCCTTGTTGGGAGCTTTTAAGGACCAGCCTTGAATTTTACACATTTGATAAGTGAAGACTGGATGCTTAGTGACGAGAGCTGGGATAATCTGGACAGAATCTGCAGCCTGCATCTCCAAATCAGAAATGGCTTTAGATCTGACGCTAGCAGACAGGCATGCATGTCTCAGGGTGATTACACACTAACACATTGTGATTAATCACACACATTTGTATACATTTTATTCACAAGATTTAAAAAAAAAAAAAAACACTATACAAAAAGTGTTTTTGTGACAGGCCGCTAGTAACAAAGTGCTTAAAGATTTAAAATTGGTTCTTTCCCAAGTTTTCTGTTATGTGCACACACATTCCTTGACTTAGGTGCTTTTTAATTCTCCAACAATGGTCAGTGCCAAGTGTTTACACAAACAAAAAACAAACAAACAAAAAACATTACTCAGAAAATGGTCAGGTACAAGAACTGGACTAAAAAGGAGTGGAAAAACCAGATAATGTCCAAAGAAATACTTCAGCGTGTGGCTCACGACTTTTGCACAGTACTGTAAATGTTATTAATAATAATGAAAGATGTCAAAATGTAGCTTTCTCATTTTTAAAAAATTCCCATACACATTATTCTTTTCTTCTAGTGAAGGTGCCTCCTCCTTCTGACCTTAGGGTAACTAATTTCTCAGACAGTGACATCACGGTGCGCTGGGAAGCTGCAGCTGATGATGATGTTTCTTACCTCACTAAGTGGAGGCGACCTGAGACAGGTGGGGAAGAACTATTGGACTGTTGGAGTACATATTATGAAGTAAAAAATACAATGTCTCAATAAACTGTTGTCCTGTGTCTTAAGGAGCATCAGATATCACTGTCTGCACTCTATGGAGATGGAGCTCAGAGTGAAGCTGTGGCCGTATGCTACAGCACCTGTGAGTCACACATTTTCTGATCCTGAACATTTCTCAAACTCAGGAGGGAGAGCCTGAAACCATTTACCTAAGTCACATTAGCAGCAGTCATATTCTGTCATATTGTGTCTCTATGTACAATATAGCATTACTAATACAATAACCTGTACGTCAATGAACTTCATTGTGTAATTGATGGCAGTTCTCAAAGTACTAGTCACTTAAAGGTTAAATTTCACATCTAAATTCTCATCTTTGAGTAACTAGAACTCTGAGCTATGAAATAAATGTAGTGAGGTTAAAGTATCAAATCAAAGTATCAAATTCTCTGTTATACTTTACATTTATTTTCTAAAAAAACACTTTGCTCTGCTGCCAAAATAATTTCCTCCTATAAAGGAAGAAAGTGAGTGTTAAGTGTCGTTAGCTGTGGTACTTTATCTCTTCTATGATGTTGCTGCAGGCTCTGGTGGAGGCCCAACCAGCCTCACGCTTTCTGATGAGACTGCCGTCAGCATGGTGATCAGTTGGGTACCTCCCAATGCTCATGTCCTCCAGTATCACGTGTCCTACACAGCATTGACTGGAGCTGATAGCCAGGATCACACTGTGAGTGGGTCGTAGTCATCACATCTTCACCTCTTCTGGGCTTCAGCCGGCTGTCATGTGTCAGAATTCCAGAAATTCCACAAGTCCCAAAACTTTAAATGAGTTCTGACTGTGTTGGGATGATAGTGTTGTTTGTTGTCTGCAGGTGCTGGTCCCTGGTGGAGAGAAGCAGGTGATGCTGGAGTCACTGCAGCCAGATGCACGTTACAGCATCTTGGTCACCGCTGAGTACCACAACAGAGAAGGAGGCAGCGGTTCAGCTCAGGGCAAAACTGGTGAGTCAAACAAGGGAAAGATGCCAAGACAGCTCAAGTGCAACTTCCAGTTAAGACCGACAGGCTTACATGCAAAAAGTGCAAATGTCCCATTACTTTACCCTTACAGGAGGATATGCATACTTGAAGGTTTCCACATATAGAAACATCAAGGTTTGTGGGCAGTATTGTTTCTACAGCACTACCGTACAGTCATTTTGGTCCAGAGCACAGATTCCTTTCTCTCAGACCACTCCAGTATCTGTGTGTCATGGAGACCAGTATCTGCCGTTGATGGATATCCTATTGTAATCCAGGATGTAAAGGTATTCTGTAATCACGTCTACAGTGATGTGAAAAGGTGTTTGCCCCTTCTGGTTTCCTAGTGTTTTGCATATTTATCACACTTACATGTTTCAGATCATCAAACACATTTTAATATTAGACACAGATAAGACAAGTTAATACAAAATGCAGTGTTTAAATGATGATTTCATAGATTAGGGAGAAAGATTATCCAACCCCCCTGGTCCTGTGTAAAAACAAATTGCCCCTCTTGTTAAATGACGAGTTAACTGTGATTAACCAATTTTGGAAACCTCAGTTCAGTGTTACTAGACAACTCAGGCCTGATTAATTGCAGACTTGTGAATCAAGAAATCAGTTAAATAGAACCTGTCTGACAAAGTGAAACAGGCTAAAAGACCTCAAAAAGCAACACATCGTGTCACCAGCCATCCTCCTGGTCCTCAGTGTTAATGCCCACTTAACTGGTCCTTCAGTGGAAAGGCTCAAGCAGAGGAAGCCTAATATAACAAGATGAGACTGACAAATATTCTATTTGAATGTTAAAAGAAAAATATCACAGTATTTATGCTTTCACTGAGCATATACCTGCATCAATGATGAACTCTCAGGCTGAAAAGTCCTGGCTCGTCAGCCACCGTCCACTCACACACACACGGCTCACATCACCATCCCTGACTGCTTGTATAACAGCAATTGGGCTGCTGGGAACATGACGGCCGTTCTTCTCGATGTTAACAAGGTGCTCACCAATCTCCTTGGAACAAAGGAGATTCCTAAGAACAGACAAAACAGATACTGGCTGACTCACACACCTGAGCCCATCATCTAATCACGTCTTCCCTGTTAAAGAT
>NW_020328646.1:0-22606 GCF_001858045.2 Oreochromis niloticus
TCTCCTGACCATATGCAGATACCTGGGATGTGGGTGCCATCGTATTTGATATCCATCTCATGCAGACCGCCTCTGTGGGAGCGTACTTGTCAGCAACTGTGCCATCGTTGTTGTCTGTGATGTCAAGCTTAGCAACTTTGCCTGATGCCATTCGGACCTCACCTAAGCAGAGGACAAAAACAATGACACACACACATCATTATGCTCAAACTATCTGTTTATTAAGTAGACTTTTACCTGTGACCTCTCCTTTCTGATGGTGAATGGAATCACCAGGTCAAATGGTCTCAGACTTGCCACATCCAGCCAGATCATTCCCATTGGTCGGTCTGTTGCCTGAGAGACACGCAAGTGCACACGTCAGATCACAGGTTGTTAAGAGATTGTGGCAACAGTTCTGGTTACAGCGACAACATGTCACAGACTAAATGAACACAGGAAATTAATACAGGACCTGTAACATCAGAAGGCTGTGGCTTCTTAACATTATGCAGCTCTGCTGAACTGTCCATGTGTTTCAGGCATCCCGTTTTTGACATGGAGAGAGAGAAATGAGAGAACGCACCCTCTCAGTGATGAAACACCTGCAATGAGAGACAGCAGACAATGATGCAGTCTGATGAAAGGAGACCATGTGTGCTATAGATGACAAAGGGACAACAGGGAGAAGCTGAACAAAAACTGAAGCTGAGAAGGCCGAGAGACCGGAGGCTGAGGTTTAGATACCCAGGGCTGTTGGGGCATTTGGCTCTGTTGCATGAGCTGGTCTGACGGAGCTCCTTCCAGTACTTGGAGGGTGTAGGCAGGGATGATGGAGGGAATTGAGAGAGGGAAAAAGATAAGGCATTGGAGCGGATTAAAACGGCGTCAAAGTGATATAGCGAAACGGCTGCAGCCATCAGGACCAATCACAAAGCCTCTGTAGGGGAATGGATCTGTGCAATTTATGCAATTCCCTTCTCACATATACATTGAAACAGAGAAGGTAGGACTGACTAACAACCACAAGAGCTTTCTGAGACTGATTATATACTGATTTTGAGTATAAACACTAGCAAAATGCAAGTTTTGCTGCAGCAGATGTCATTGACTGCTTCAGGGCTTGCTCCCAGCAGCTGGACGGTGTCCTGGAGTAAAGAACTACATATCTAGCTGTTGTGACAGTATCAGGTCAGTTCATGTCTACATACTCACTGGCTAAGTTATGGTAGTGAAGGCTCACTGACTCTGTCTTCCACTACTCTCAGACACTGTGTCATATTTTCAGAGGAGCCCAACAAACCACAGATCACTGAGCTGTCCTAACAAATCTCCAGCAATGATGCAACACGTAGGAAGACTGAGTTATAAAGACATGGCAATATTTCAACAAGGTCTTGAATTATGAGGCCCCGTCATATCTTAAACACATTAAGGTACCACATCACCCCGGTACAGCTCTTCACTCTCAGACTAGCTCTTTCTAAAAGTAGAATGGGAGGCAGAGCCTTCAGCTTTCAGGGCTCTGCTCTGAACCAGCTCCCAGTCTGGATTCAGGAGACAGACACCCTCTGTACTTTCAACATTACACTTACAACTTTCCTATTTGATAAAGCATATAGTCAGCCTTGGATCAGGTGACCCTGAACCCTCCCTTAGTTACACTGCAGTAAACCTCTTGTGTGGTTACTTATAGTTACCATTTATGTCTTTATAGTGAGGGTTAATAGTTACTTCCCAACCATTTATTCGTCTTCTATCACTTATTCATCTTCGAGAATGGAGATGTGCATGGCCCGGAGTCCCTCTGCAAATCTCAACTCTTTGTTACAAACAGTTTTATAAAAGCAACCCCCATTGTAAACCCCATATGGTGTGTCATTAACCTAAGACACTGCGTGTGTGTGTGTGCCTTCCTGCTGGTCATAAAAGGGTCATCTCCTCTACACTCTGAATCTAATATAACCACCACTACAGTCTACAGCTGATATTCCACTGGCCCTTAGACAGACCTATTACCTCGGTCTTCAGTGTCATCGTCCTCTATTCCAATGCCCTCTGCCAGTTCTTTCTGTTTGTGGTAATTCAGCAGGAACTGGCGAATGCTGAGGTCTTCCTGGTCACTGGAGCTCTTCTGGAGCTGGCAGACGTACTGGTCCTGCTACAAGTGGAAGGAAACCACCTCGCTAAAGGAAAAACAAGACAACAATATGAGCATAGGTTTGGTTACAATAAAATAAGTCAGTTAATCAAAATCAGTGTGACACAGACGCTGATGTTTTTGAAAAGAGCCCATCAGTAACATTTAATTCATACATTTTTACTGTGCGGGCTTGTAAAACTCTGTATGAAATATTATGAATATTAATTCTACAACAGAAACCACTCAGCAATTAACATCACGATGTTTAAATGTTTCCAAAGATACTGATAATTGATAACGAGCAAATTATACATCTGAAGTGTACCCTTGATAGAACTTTGAAAGGCACTGCAGAAACATAAAGTTAAGCAACATAAAAAATGTGGCAGAGCATGCAATGAGTACATTTTCTTCCTGTCCTCTTGACTCCCAGTATACGTGAGACTCAAGCTGACATCACTGTTGAAATCTTACCAGTGCCTTCATGAGCGCGTGCAGCGCGGAGCAGAAAAGAGCAGCTGTGCGCTCGTAGCTGAGATCCAGATCCTGAACCATGTCCCGACCAGCAGGCTGCAGTCAGAGTGAGTCACAGAACTGTCACACCGGTGGGAGCCTGGCCAACAAGACAGGATTATAATGAAATACAGTACAAGCTCAGGGCAGCACAGGCTTAAGCAGACCAAGGAGGAAATCGGGTAAACCCTCCAGCAGTTATTTCTGTGTCCATTTTGGGTAAACAAAAAACACATCATAATACTGTAAATGCAGGCTGAGCCTCTGAAGGTTGAGTGATATGTCATTAAGCAGGTAGTCAGAGTTCTCATTGATCAGTTTCCTTGAGGGAAGCGTATCCACAGACCTTATTGATGTTCCATATGGAGCTCAGCGCCGCCTGGCTGACCAGCAGCGTCTCCTCACCAGCTTTCTCCAGCACAGGATACAGCCAGGTCGTCAACAAGGGACGGAAATCGCGGCCCAGCGCCTGAGCACAGCAGGCCAAGGCCTCCAGTTGGATGCACAGCTGACAGATGTTGCTGTTGAGCTGGTGGATCGTGGATGCAGATCATTTTAGATGTTTCAGTAGCAGCCTGATGAAATTAGCTGTGTCGTTAACCCACTTCAGCCATCCAAACAGATGACCATCTAAGGTGAATTATGCAGATCACTAGCACAGTACACAGATTACCACTTCTGATTCCAGCCAGACTTGTTGTTACTTCATTCTAATCATGCAGTAACAACAAAGATTTATTCCTCCTGGCTTTTTAAAATGTGCTTCTTCTATTCTAGAAAAACAAAAACATGTTATCACAGGGTTTGGTTTTTTTCAATGACATTTGTGTTGGCTGTGTCAGTTGCAGGCAAACATTTATCATTATTTAAATCTATTTTATGTTTTAGGATTTGTAAACTGCCTTTTTTATGTTTTTATGTTTAGGATTTTGTAAAGTTTACAAAATCCTAAACATAAAACATTTTAAAAAAGGCAGTTTACAATGTAAACTGCCTTTTTAAATGTTAGATATTAGGAAATAGCTTAAAATTAGTGCATATTTAACTTGTTACACTGCTTAATGTTGCCTGCATGGGATTTCCTCATCAGCATATGACTGTACCTGGATGATGATATGTGAGGAGCTTGAACTTGATTCGCTAACAGAAACTAATTTAGCTAGCTTAGCACACATGTCTTGTGGCAAGATTATGCACCTAATGCTTTAAGTCATTGGCTGTTCTGCCAAATTGCCACCAAGCTGCAACTTGTGAGCTGACTGTTTGGCGATTTTTGTGTTTTAGACAACAAAGAAAAGAAAAGATCTACGGATTCAGGCTTTTCCTTACCTGTGTAGTGGCATAGAATGACGTCACTGACATTGGTTTAATATGAAACAAACTTGTCAAACCAAAAAAAACCAAAAAAAGAAGAAGTGAGTCGGCGTGTCATCTTTACCGAGCACCATACATGTTTTGCACACAAAAAACAAGTATTGCCGAACAAAAGATAAATGTCCTTTTTTTCCTACTTTCGCCGGCTGGTCGTTTGGCGTAAGACGTAAGAAGTGGCGCTTTCAATCTGAGCGCCCGAGTTCGAATCCCTCACGGACTCGCTGCCACGACCATTGCTTGGGGGCGGGGGAGAAGCCAAGTCGCTTCTCCCTTTTCCTGCTCTTGCCAACTCCTCCGCTGCTCTCTTATTACCTTTTATACCGCAAAATCCCATGCTTGTCAGCTCTTCATTCCTCAACTATTGCTGCTTATTACTCCACCTTCCACAACTTGCAACTTTCTCTCTTCAGGCTACAACTCTGCCTTCATTTTTTCACACTGTCTCCACACTTTACATCAAATTATTACCACCTATAAGCACAGTGACAGAGGACCCCAGGCTTTTTTTCCGTAAGTTACATGTGTTTGTGTCCGTAACTACCGTCCTTAGCTAGGTCCTCAAATCTAGGCAGCTAGATGACAACTGGGCTCTTCGGGGAAACTTGTTTGTAAGTTGCTTTAGCTAATCGTAGAGGCCAATGAATTGACCGTGACTAAAAATGATGAGAAAGCACTGGGTTGCTGTTGTTGCTCTCCGGTCATGATGCTAGCTAAGAGGATGTAATAAAGGCAAGGTGCAGAGATGAAAAGAGTGGTTGTTGATAAATAAGTGGAGAAAAAGGTGGGCAGGGAAAAAAGCAGGTGTGAGTGTGTGAAATGTGAGTATTTGAGTGTAAAAATGTGTGGTCTCCTGCGAAAGGCTGGGTGCCCGATGTGCACCTTGCGCTCTTTAAATACAAGGATATTCCACGTCTGCTATGTGGTGGGCTAGCAGGTTCATAACATAGAGGCTCAGGTTCGAGCCCTCGGCTCACCTGCCTCTCTATGTTTATCTGCTAGGGGGAGGTCCAGCAGGGGATCTTGGAGTGAAATTCGAGGGATGAACCTTGTTCAGCCTGGACTTCCCCTGATTTTGATTTTCTCTGTTTTTTCTTTTACCTGCCAGCAACAACAGCCCAGCCTGATTTATGGGACCTCTTTTGTCATGGCTACCAGGACCACTCTTCTTCTGCCAACAAGTCATTGCCTGAAAATAATTATTCCTATGTTTCCTATGGGGTTTTTTAATCTCCAATATCTTTACATATCTTGCTAGATAGACTTCCCTCAACAGGGTTTACAAACGCCTTATCCTCTTGTCACTTCAAATAACTTTAAACACTATTCTTAGATTTCTTGCACATCTGCTGTCCTCTTGCACAGATTACGCTTTTTAAAAACTAACAACACTTTTTTTACGTCAACCCATTGTTGGAACTAGATAAATAAAGCATATATAAAGTCACTACCAAAAACTCATTGCAGCTTCGACCTTGTTATAGGAATGTTTTTGTGGCTCAGATGACTTGATTTCATCCATGAAGGATACATTTGATATATGTTTTCACATATTATAGACCAACAAGTTATTATAGCAGTTTAAATACGAGCGATCGGAGCATGTGCTGATCAGCTTCAGTTTCTTCTCTGAAGTTGCTCTATTTCTCTTCAGGTTTCTCTCAGACCAAGATTGAATGTGATGACAAGGGTGATGGATGGTGTGACATGTGCTGCTGGCCCACAGAACCAGGTGAGTATGCTGTCCATGTGCTCTGCAACAATGAGGACATCCAACACTCTCAGTTAAGATAGTTTTCATGATTGTTGCTCAGACCTGAGATCATGGTGGTGGGCTTGTGATGGACACACTTTTCATGGCTGAAAGCTCTCCTGTAGAGGCTAAGCCCTCTCGATCACAACACCTGCCGCTAACTACGTGTGTCTACCTTAA
The DNA here is from genome assembly GCF_001858045.2 of Oreochromis niloticus. Taxonomy (NCBI): domain Eukaryota; kingdom Metazoa; phylum Chordata; class Actinopteri; order Cichliformes; family Cichlidae; genus Oreochromis; species Oreochromis niloticus. The sequence continues at coordinate 5,940 of NW_020328646.1, forward strand.
ATATCTTACAAACTCAAAATGTGACCTCTAGCACCAAACGCTTGCTGCAGTTCTTGGTGTCAGGGTGACACACAAGGTATCGGGTTTTAGGTGCAATTACTTTTTCATATAGGACCAAGTATGTTTGGATAGCTTTTTCCCCTTGAAAACTGCCGTTTAATATTACACATTCTTGTCTAATATTATAAATGTATTGATCTGAAACGTGTAAGTGTGACAAATATGGAATAGATACGAATCAGAAAGGAGGCAAATATTTTTTCACAGCGCTAAGTCTGTAAATGATCTTCTTTGGCTGTAGTAGATCTTTGACTTGTTCCTTTTTATTGTTTGTTTAAAATTGTTTCTCTAGGTTAAGGCGTACGGTCCAGGCCTTCAGAGCAGTGGTCTGGCTGTTGGAAACCCACTGAATTCACAGTTGATGCCAAGCAAGGAGAAAAGCTCCTCTGAAATTATAGCCCAGGTATATTGGCTTTGTATATGACACAAATATGTTAAATATATTGCATGTACCGTATTTTTCAGAGTATGAGTCGCACTTAAAATCCTTTAATTGTGCGCCTTATGTATGAATTCTGGTTGTGCTTACTGACCTTGAACCGATTTATGTAATACACGGCGCTCAAAATCTGTCAAAAATGTTTTAGTACGACTTTGGTAAGCTACGAAGTCGACCGCTTGATGGATTGTCGGAGCATCATGGTTACGTAGTCAGCAGCCTCGCGGAGTGATACGCGCTGCGCTTCAACATAATATTACTGTATTGTGTGTGGATAAGACCCAAAATGGCACCTGTTAAGAGACATGCTTACGAAGCGATTTCAAACTCAAGGCTGTCAGTCACGCAGTAGAACATGAGAATAGAGCAGCTGCGAGAGATTTCAACATTAATGATCAATGTACGGAAGTAGAGGAAGCTAGAAGAAGAGTTGAGTAAAGTTTGACTTATCTGACTGTTTTGTTTCGCTTAATGCGTTTTATAATCCAGTACGCCTCATGTATAAACCAGACCTGTTCATCAACAGTGCGCCTTATGGTCCGAAAACTACGGTGTGTTAAATCTGATTGAACTAATCCCTTGTCTCTGCACAGGATGGTGAAGTCAATTCTGTGGATGTCCAGGTTAAGGATAATGGCAACAGCACATACACCTGCACTACACCCCACGTAAGCCTGTGAAGCAGACTGTGATGGTCTCCTGGGGAGACTGAGAGTCCATTCAGGGTGAGTATGCACTCACTTTCACTCTTGCATGCAGGGTTTGCCTTTTCTTCTCACTGAAAAGTCTCTTGAGTTTTGGTGTTTGTGCCACAGATGAATATCGGAGCAGGCTGTCATCCAAACAGGTGAAGGTCTCTGACCCTGGAGTGGCAAATACGGGCCTCCAAGCCTTCCAGCCACATACTTCACTGTTGACTGCTCAGAGTCTGGTCAAGGTAAAGCTCCATAAAACTGTGTGTGTGAGAGTAAAGAGCGCAAACATATGCTCATGTCAAAGAAATATTCCAAACAACCGATATTACAGGGAAACTTATTTAACCCACCTGCTGTTTGAGGCTAAAATGACTGTAGAGCATTACCTGCAAAGGTAACATGCTAACACAGCCTTTGTCCTCTGCCATCAGGACAAAGGCTGTTTGCGTTTAGGCTATTCCAATGACATCCTCAGGGTCAAAGTGGATCCTTCTCAAGGCAGAGGGACCAGGACTCAGCCGCAGTGGTAAGAATACCTGTACTGCCTCACAAGTCAGAGAGTGCTAACAAAAAACAGTCCGTTTATTTAGTTTATTGGTCTATAATACGGTCTGAATGTTTCCGTCATACTACATGGAACAACTCTTCATAACACTTTTATGAAAATGTTTGACGAAATTGACAAGATCAAAATTCAAATCACAATGGCAAGGATTTAAAAACAGAATAAACATGAATAACAGGGTTTAGTTGGTACGCGAATGTAAACAGGTCCTTTTGAGCTGTCATTTGAACTGCGTACCAGTCAAAGCAGTAGTAGCAGCAGGCTGTGAATGACTTTGAAATCATCAGCAACCACACCAACACACACTGTTAAATATACACCTGTGCAACAGGCGAGAGAAGAAATGCTCACACATGCGGGCGTGGATTGTAGTTACTTTGTAGTTACTTTGTATTATGTGGGTTCTTATAAGACAAGGAAGCGTTCTTCTGGCTGTTATGCATCATATTAAATGGGAGAATGTGGATCGCTTCCCTTTCCCGTGACAGGGTCCCCTGGGAGTTGCGTGACTACGGTGGAGATCACATTCCCAAGAGCCCTTTCAGTGCAGCGTGGCAGCCATGCTGGACTTAGCAAGGTCAAGGTGACAGGCCTGGGAGACAGTATGTACTCTGTCATTGTTCTGTACTCCACACCTTCTGACACCAGCCTCAGGCTACATAAAGCCTAGTATAACCTATGAAACCATCATTTGCTTTTAAATGTTTGTCTAAGCATGAATGTTTTTACGATGGCTTTCCCCCCCACCTTGTACAGTTGCCAGTATATTGATGTTTTCATTTAATTTTTTAAAATGAATCTAAGCTTTTCGAGAGATCAGAGGTGTCAGTGTATTTTCTTTGGTCTCTGTTCTGGCAGAGATAGCTGTTGGCAAAGACCAGCTCGTGCTGGTGTTTGTTTCTTCCTCCCCATTATCACCACAGCTTTATTCAAAGAAGGTGATCTGATCTTTGGCTCGTCTGTCCAATAGTGTAGATTTCTGGTGAGTATCAGCTGCGCTGGGTATGTAAATCGGGCCATCCAGCTGCGGTACTGATCCGACGCCACTTGTGCCAAAAATCCGGACAAATGTCGTTTGATCATGGAGCAAATCTGAGCCAAATAGACTGATCATTTTTTTCACATGGCGTCTCATCAGAGGAAACTTTTCCTTTTCCAAGTTCCTGTAGAACTGTCAGAAAATCCTGGAAGCGCTGTCTGAATTCTGTTTCGAGACATGTAATCACAGACACATATTTCCCTTTTTAGCAGAAAGGTTGGCCTGTGGATAAGCAGTTGTGATCTTGGACAGTGTGGGGAACTGCACAACGTTGAAGTTGTGCAGTTGTGTCTTAAAGAGATTGGACCTTCACACAAATGCTTTCATGTGCGCATAAAGTTGTGGTACAAGCTGCTCTTTCCTCGTAGGCTCTTGTTCAGGGTGTTAAATGATCAGCAAGATCAACTAAAAATGCAAGGTCTGCCAACCATAGAGGGTCATTCAGCTCATGAAGAGGTCGTCCTTCTCTTTCAAAAATGGTCAATTTCTGACCTCAGGGAGTAAAGACGCTTCAGCGCGGCGCCGGGCTTAGCCAGCGCGCCTCGAGTGGTAGAGTAGATCCCCATATTCGCATCACTTCAGAAAGGAAAGCCTGAAATTCTCTGTGCTTACAGTCCTCTTGCTCGATTATGTGACACTTTTTACAATAGTGTTCATTACATCTCCAAGATTGACTGTCTTGGCACAAGGGCTTCTTGGTGAACAGTACGGTGCATTTTAACAGCCTCACCTCCAGCCTCTTTCACCTCAGCGCACATCATAGACGCCATTCCTTTGTGTGCACCTGCCATAGCTGGAGCCCCGTTGTTTATCTGCCACAGCTGTCCCATTTAAGTCCCATTTTGTCAGTTGAGTCTGACACAGCTTCAAAAGTATCCATACCCGTTGTTGTGCCTTTTAGACTCTTAAGATCGAGCAGCTCCTCTGTAACTCCACGTCTTGCGATGAGTTGGGCCACCTCATAGCTGCTATTGAGCCTTTTCCTGGACTTTTTGAGCACAAAAAAATACTGTTGCTGACCCTGCAGGACAGCTACTATTTACTTTACTTTCTGCTCTCGCTCAGCACCAGTGTAGGATGCATAGACCTGATGTTTGGTTTCATAATGACGTCGTACATTATACTCTTTCATAACTGCCACAGTTTCAGTGCAGATAAAACAGACACTTCCCCTTGAATTCTTTGAAGAAATATTCACTCTCCCACCGTGTCTGAAATTTTCTGCACTCACTTTCTACCTTATTGTCCTTTTTGGTGGAGCAACTGCCTTGATCAACAGTAGCTTCCCCTGGTGTTAAAACTAAGAAGTGCAATACACTCAAGCAAAAGTTGAAGTGCGGGCCATATTCTATTCTATTTATAAAATTTCTTGCGGGCCAATTAAAAATGGGCCGCGGGCCGTAGTTTGGACACCCCTGCTATAGACATTAGCACACACTCCAACAGGTTTTCATCCTCTAGAGTCACTTGGATGACACTGAAAACACTACGTCCAGATAAACTCCGTGTATATAGCGTATTATCTTACAAAAAATACAAACAAATATAAAATAAGTATTTTATTTTCTAAATGTAATGCTTCCTTTTAGGAGGAAGGTGGAGGAGCAGCTCCAGCAGAGCAACACCAGAGGTGTGTGGAGAGGACCGAACACCATCACTGGACGGAGCACTGTGAGCGGAGGGGGTCCAGAGTCTGGAGACCAGGTTCTGGCTAACAGATTGAACCAGTTGTTTAACAGGTTTGATTCAGTAGCAGTTCCCTCGCCCATCCACCAGAGCTCGTCACACCTCTCTGCAACCCCCCATAGCACCGGGGACATGAAATGCACCTCACCTGTCCCCTTTTCCTTTTCCTTCAACCACTCTACTGGGTCGTCTCCACCTGCTACGGCGGCTGAGATCCTTTGGGGTGAACAGGACGCTCCTAAGGACATTTTATGACACTGTGGTGGCGTCTGCTATTTTCTGTGCTGTGGTCTGCTGGAGTGGTGGAATGGCAGAGAGGGACAGGGGGAAACTCAACAAGCTGGTCAGGAGGGCCAGCTCTGTCCTGGACTGTCCGCTGAAGTCCATCGAGCAGGTTGGGGAGGAGAGGATGTTGTCTAAGCTAACATCCATCATGGACAACACCTCCCACCCCCTGCATGAGACTGTACGAGCACTGAGCAGCTCCTTCAGCAGTGGACTTTTACGCCCACAGTGTAGAGAAAGTGAAACAAATAGAAGTCCCCGTTGATGCTTTTTTATTTTCCATTGATATTGACAGCCTCTATACAAATATAGACATTAGAGAGGGAATCAACTCCATAAGGAGAATCTTTCAAAAATATCCAGATAAGAGAAGACCAGATAAAGAACTGTTACAATTATTGGAAATAAACCTCATGAGGAATGATTTTGAGTTCAACGGGGAATTCTATTTACAGATTAAGGGTACGGCAATGGGGAAAACTTTGCCCCAGCCTATGCCAACATCTTCATGGCAGAGTGGGAGACCTCTGCATTGGAGAAATGTGTTAAAAAGCCATTATATTATTATCGATTCTTGGATGATACCTGGGGATTTGGCAACATCCTGAGCGAGACTTTGAGGTGTTTTTGAGGACTCTTAATGACCATAATGCTTCCATCAAACTGAAATCCACCATTAATAAATCCTCAATTGATTTTTTAGACACAACTACATTTAAGGGCCCAAATTTCCCGAATGACCACAAATTAGATGTTAAAGTCTTTTTCAAACCTACAGATACACATGCCTTACTGTTCAGAACAAGTTTTCACCCAAAACACACATTTGCAGGGATAATTAAATCCCAATTACTGAGATTTCACAGGATCTGCACTCAACAGAGTGATTTGGGGGAAGCTGTCAAGATTTTATTCTCAGCTCTCTCCACTAGGGGGTACGGTTGGTCCTTTTTAAGAAAATGTTTCAATTCATTCTTGCAGACCAAGCCAATTGATGTTTCTCCCCTCATCCCAGTGGTGATCACATATTCTCCCTCCACCTGCAAATTGGTCAGAGTTATCAAGAGCAACTTTCAAAGGTTCACTCAGGACACACATATGCTTCAGGATCACAAGGCAATTGCAGCCTTCAGGAGGAACAAAAACCTGGGTGATCTCCTTGTAAAGGCTAAAATCTCACCTCTCTCTGAGCCTAAGCGCAGAGATCAGGGCAATTTTTCCAGCACACAAGTGGGTGGGCAGTTATTCCAATGGTAATGTTTTTCTATCACTGTGCAAAGGGACTCCAAGATCTAAAAACTGTGTATATTTGATCACTTGTAGGAACTGTGGAATCCAATATGTGGGAGAAACAGGAAATACACTTTTGGTTAGATTCACAGTTTTTGCCTTGTTGGGAGCTTTTAAGGACCAGCCTTGAATTTTACACATTTGATAAGTGAAGACTGGATGCTTAGTGACGAGAGCTGGGATAATCTGGACAGAATCTGCAGCCTGCATCTCCAAATCAGAAATGGCTTTAGATCTGACGCTAGCAGACAGGCATGCATGTCTCAGGGTGATTACACACTAACACATTGTGATTAATCACACACATTTGTATACATTTTATTCACAAGATTTAAAAAAAAAAAAAAAAAACACTATACAAAATGTGTTTTTGTGACAGGCCGCTAGTAACAAAATGCTTAAAGATTTAAAATTGGTTCTTTCCCAAGTTTTCTGTTATGTGCACACACATTCCTTGACTTAGGTGCTTTTTAATTCTCCAACAATGGTCAGTGCCAAGTGTTTACACAAACAAAAAACAAACAAACAAAAAACATTACTCAGAAAATGGTCAGGTACAAGAACTGGACTAAAAAGGAGTGGAAAAACCAGATAATGTCCAAAGAAATACTTCAGCGTGTGGCTCACGACTTTTGCACAGTACTGTAAATGTTATAATAATAATGAAAGATGTCAAAATGTAGCTTTCTCATTTTTAAAAAATTCCCATACACATTATTCTTTTCTTCTAGTGAAGGTGCCTCCTCCTTCTGACCTTAGGGTAACTAATTTCTCAGACAGTGACATCACGGTGCGCTGGGAAGCTGCAGATGATGATGATGTTTCTTACCTCACTAAGTGGAGGCGACCTGAGACAGGTGGGGAAGAACTATTGGATTGTTGGAGTACATATTATGAAGTAAAAAATACAATGTCTCAATAAACTGTTGTCCTGTGTCTTAAGGAGCATCAGATATCACTGTCTGCACTCTATGGAGATGGAGCTCAGAGTGAAGCTGTGGCCGTATGCTACAGCACCTGTGAGTCACACATTTTCTGATCCTGAACATTTCTCAAACTCAGGAGGGGAGAGCCTGAAACCATTTACCTAAGTCACATTAGCAGCAGTCATATTCTGTCATATTGTGTCTCTATGTACAATATAGCATTACTAATACAATAACCTGTACGTCAATGAACTTCATTGTGTAATTGATGGCAGTTCTCAAAGTACTAGTCACTTAAAGGTTAAATTTCACATCTAAATTCTCATCTTTGAGTAACTAGAACTCTGAGCTATGAAATAAATGTAGTGAGGTTAAAGTATCAAATCAAAGTATCAAATTCTCTGTTATACTTTACATTTATTTTCTAAAAAAAACACTTTGCTCTGCTGCCAAAATAATTTCCTCCTATAAAGGAAGAAAGTGAGTGTTAAGTGTCGTTAGCTGTGGTACTTTATCTCTTCTATGATGTTGCTGCAGGCTCTGGTGGAGGCCCAACCAGCCTCACGCTTTCTGATGAGACTGCCGTCAGCATGGTGATCAGTTGGGTACCTCCCAATGCTCATGTCCTCCAGTATCACGTGTCCTACACAGCATTGACTGGAGCTGATAGCCAGGATCACACTGTGAGTGGGTCGTAGTCATCACATCTTCACCTCTTCTGGGCTTCAGCCGGCTGTCATGTGTCAGAATTCCAGAAATTCCACAAGTCCCAAAACTTTAAATGAGTTCTGACTGTGTTGGGATGATAGTGTTGTTTGTTGTCTGCAGGTGCTGGTCCCTGGTGGAGAGAAGCAGGTGATGCTGGAGTCACTGCAGCCAGATGCACGTTACAGCATCTTGGTCACCGCTGAGTACCACAACAGAGAAGGAGGCAGCGGTTCAGCTCAGGGCAAAACTGGTGAGTCAAACAAGGGAAAGATGCCAAGACAGCTCAAGTGCAACTTCCAGTTAAGACCGACAGGCTTACATGCAAAAAGTGCAAATGTCCCATTACTTTACCCTTACAGGAGGATATGCATACTTGAAGGTTTCCACATATAGAAACATCAAGGTTTGTGGGCAGTATTGTTTCTACAGCACTACACGTACAGTCATTTTGGTCCAGAGACACAGATTCCTTTCTCTCAGACCACTCCAGTATCTGTGTGTCATGGAGACCAGTATCTGCCGTTGATGGATATCCTATTGTAATCCAGGATGTAAAAGGTATTCTGTAATCACGTCTACAGTGATGTGAAAAGGTGTTTGCCCCCTTCCTGGTTTCCTAGTGTTTTGCATATTTATCACACTTACATGTTTCAGATCATCAAACACATTTTAATATTAGACACAGATAAGACAAGTTAATACAAAATGCAGTGTTTAAATGATGATTTCATAGATTAGGGAGAAAGATTATCCAACCCCCCTGGTCCTGTGTAAAAACAAATTGCCCCTCTTGTTAAATGACGAGTTAACTGTGATTAACCAATTTTGGAAACCTCAGTTCAGTGTTACTAGACACACTCAGGCCTGATTAATTGCAGACTTGTGAATCAAGAAATCAGTTAAATAGAACCTGTCTGACAAAGTGAAACAGGCTAAAAGACCTCAAAAAGCAACACATCGTGTCACCAGCCATCCTCCTGGTCCTCAGTGTTAATGCCCACTTAACTGGGTCCTTCAGTGGAAAGGCTCAAGCAGAGGAAGCCTAATATAACAAGATGAGACTGACAAATATTCTATTTGAATGTTTAAAAAGAAAAATATCACAGTATTTATGCTTTCACTGAGCATATACCTGCATCAATGATGAACTCTCAAGGCTGAAAAGTCCTGGCCTCGGTCAGCCACCGTCCACTCACACACACACGGCTCACATCACCAATCCCTGACTGCTTGATCATAACAGCAATTGGGCTGCTGGGAACATGACGGCCGTTCTTCTCGATGTTAACAAGGTGCTCACCAATCTCCTTGGGAACAAAGGAGATTCCTAAGACAGACAAAACAGATACTGGCTGACTCACACACCTGAGCCCATCATCTAATCACGTCTTCCCTGTTAAAGATGTTGCCGGGACCGCAGGAGAGGGTGGTGTGTGTGCTACAGGAGCAGTGTGAAAGCCAATAAAAACGTGCTAAACTGCAACGCTGCTGTTGTCGGGTCTTCATTGTCACACATATATCCTTACTAAATTGACTGCATTTTTATTGCTTCAGTTTAGGCATCTGATCAGAATGTTTCCAGGCATGTAGACTTATAGAAAACCATTATCAGTGTAAGTGTAAGCGTTGCTGCAAAAACCCTCCGCACTTGTACCTGCAATATTTCAGCCCAGCCATAGCGCCAGGCGAAGCTCATGACCCTCAAAACATGGAGCGCAAACTCATTTGTGCATCCACAGTGAAGTCTGTTGTTGCCTCACAGAAGACCCCTAAAAAACAGGACATAGAACATACATTACACAGTTGTATCTCTAAATATAATCATAAGCCCATATAACCTTCAAAATGAGACCAGTCTACTGTAATTTAGGTTTTACACAGTTCAGCTGGCAGCTGGCAGAGTTCCCTTTATTCCCTTCATAAAGTTACTCACACAAGTTTGGGCCCTGATTTGATCTGAATTCTGCAATAATCTACACTATTGGACAGACGAGCCAAAAGATCAGATCACCTTCTTTGAATAAAGCTGTGGTGATAACGGGGAGGAAGAAACAAGCACCAGCACAAGCTGGTCTTTGCCAACAGCTATCTCTGCCAGAACAGAGACCAAAGAAAATACACTGACACCTCTGATCTGCTCGAAAAGCTTAGATTCATTTAAAAAAAATAATAAAAACATCAATATACTGGCAACCGTACAAGGTGGGGGGAAAGCCATCGTAAAAACATTCATGCTTAGACAAACATCCATCCGTCCATCCATTCGCTTCCGCTTATCCTTTTCAGGGGCGCTGGAGCCTATCCCAGCTGTCATAGGGCGAGAGGCGGGGTACACCCTGGACAGGTCGCCAGTCTGTCGCAGGGCTAACACACAGGGACAGACAACCATTCACACCTAGTGACAATTTGGATTATCCAATTAACCTATCCCCACAAGCTGCATGTCTTCGGATGGTGGGAGGAAGCCGGAGTACCCGGAGGGAACCCACGCAAACACGGGGAGAACATGCAAACTCCACACAGAAAGACCCCGGCCTGATGGTGGAATTGAACTCAGGACTTTCTTGCTGTGCGGCAACAGTGCTAACCACCGTGCCACTGTGCTGCCTGACAAACACTTAAAAGCAAAGTTCAAATGACAGCTCAAAAGGACCTGTTACATTCGCGTACCAACTACAAACCCTGTTTATTCATGTTTATTCTTGTTTTTAAATCCTTGCCATTGTGATTGAATTTTGATCTTGTCAATTTCGTCAAACATTTTCATAAAAGTGTTATGAAAGTTGTTCCATGTAGTATGACGGAAAACATTTCAGACCGTATTATAGACCAATAAACTAAATAAACGGACTGTTTTTTGTTAGCACCTCTCTGACTTTGTGAGGCAGTACAGGTATTCTTACCACTGCGGCTGAGTCCTGGTCCCTCTGCCTTGAGAAGGATCCACTTTGACCCTGAAGGATGTCATTGGAATGCCTAAACGCAAACAGCCTTTGTCCTGATGGCAGAGGACAAAGGCTGTGTTAGCATGTTACCTTTGCAGGTAATGCTCTACAGTCATTTTTAGCCTCAAACAGCAGGTGGGTTAAATAAGTTTCCCTGTAATATCGGTTGTTTGGAATATTTCTTTGACATGAGCATATGTTTGCGCTCTTTACTCTCACACACACAGTTTATGGAGCTTTACCTTGACCAGACTCCTGAGCAGTCAACAGTGAAGTATGTCGGCTGGAAGCTTGGAGGCCCGTATTTGCCACTCCAGGGTCAGAGACTTCACCTTGTTTGGGATGACAGCCTGCTCCGATATTCATCTGTGGGCACAAACACCAAAACTCAAGAGACTTTTCAGTGAGAAGAAAAGGCAAACCCTGCATGCAAGAGTGAAAGTGAGTGCATACTCACCCTGAATGGACTCTCAGTCTCCCCAGGAGACCATCACAGTCTGCTTCACAGGCTTACGTGGGGTGTAGGTGCAGGTGTATGTGCTGTTGCCATTATCCTTAACCTGGACATCCACAGAATTGACTTCACCATCCTGTGCAGAAGACAAGGGATTAGTTCAATCAGATTTAACACACCGTAGTTTTCGGACCATAAGGCGCACTGTTGATGAACAGGTCTGGTTTTATACATGAGGCGTACTGGATTATAAAACGCATTAAGCGAAACAAAACCAGTCAGATAAGTCAAACTTTACTCAACTCTTTCTTCTAGCTTCCTCTACTTCCGTACCATTGATTCATTAATGTTGAAATCTCTCGCAGCTGCTCTATTCTCATGTTCTACTGCGTGACTGACAGCTTGAGTTTGAAATCCGCTTCGTAAGCATGTCTCTTAACAGGTGCCATTTTGGGGTCCTTATCCACACACAATACAGTAATATTATGTGAAGCGCAGCGCGTATCACTCCGCGAGGCTGCTGACTACGTAACCATGATGCTCCGACAATCCATCAAGCGGTGCGACTTCGTAGCTTACCAAAGTCGTACTAAAACATTTTTTGACAGATTTTTTGAGCGCCGTGTATTACATAAAATCGGTCAAGGTCAGTAAGCACAACCAGAATTCATACATAAGCGCACAATTAAAGGATTTTAAGTGCGACTCATACTCTGAAAATACCGGTACATGCAATATATTTAACATATTTGTGGTCATATACAAAGCCAGATATACCTGGGCTATAATTTCAGAGGAGCTTTTCCTCCTTGCTTGGCATCAACTGTGAATTCAGTGGGTTTTCCAACAGCCAGACCACTGCTCTGAAGGCCTGGACCGTACGCCTTAACCTAGAGAAAACAATTTTAAACAAACAATTAAAAAAGGAACAAGTCAAAGATCTACTACAGCCAAAGAAGATCATTTACAGACTTAGCGCTGTGAAAAAATATTTGCCTCCTTTCTGATTTCGTATCTTATTCCATATTTGTCACACTTACACGTTTCAGATCAATACATTTATAATATTAGACAAGAATGTGTAATATTAAACGGCAGTTTTCAAGGGGAAAAAGCTATCCAAACATACTTGGTCCTATATGAAAAAGTAATTGCACCTAAAACCCGATACCTTGTGTGTCACCTCTGACACCAAGAACTGCAGCAAGCGTTTGGTGCTAGAGTCACATTTTGAGTTTGTAAAGATATTTAAGGTAGACACACGTAGTTAGCGCAGGTGTGTTGTTGATCGAGAGGGCTTAGCCTCTAACAGGAGAGCTTTCAGCCATGAAAAGTGTGTCCATCACAAGCCCACCACCCATGATCTCAGGTCTTGAGGCAACAATCATGAAAACTAATCTTAACTGAGAGTGTTGGATGTCCTCATTGTTGCAGAGCACATGGACAGCATACTCACCTGGTTCTGTGGGCCAGCAGCACATGTCACACCATCCATCACCCTTGTCATCACATTCATCTTGGTCTGAGAGAAACCTGAAGAGAAATAGAGCAACTTCAGAGAAGAAACTGAAGCTGATCAGCACATGCTTCCGATCGCTCGTATTTAAACTGCTATAATAACTTGTGGTCTATAATATGTGAAAACATATATCAAATGTATCCTTCATGGATGAAATCAAGTCATCTTGAGCCACAAACAACATTCCTATAACAAGGTCGAAGCTGCAATGAGTTTTGGTATGACTTTTATATATGCTTTATTTATCTAGTTCCAACAATGGGTTGACGTTAAAAAAAAGTGTTTGTTAGTTTTTTAAAAAGCGTAATCTGTGCAAGAGGACAGCAGATGTTGCAAGAAATCTAAGAATAGTTGTTTAAAGTTATTTGAAGTGGACAAAGAGGATAAGGCGTTTGTAACCCTGTTGAGGGAAGTCTATCTAGCAAGATATGTAAAGATATTGGAGATTAAAAAACCCATAGGGAACATAGGAAATAATTATTTGTCAGGCAATGACTTGTTGGCAGAAGAAGAGTGGTCCTTGGTAGCCATGACAAGAAGGAGGTCCCATAAATCAGGCTGGGCTGTTTGTTGCTGGCAGGTAAAAGAAAAAACAGAGAAAAATCAAAATCAGGGGAAGTCCAGGCTGAACAAGGTTCATCCCTCGGAATTTTCACTCCAAGATCCCCTGCCTGGACCTCCCCCTAGCAGATAAACATAGAGAGGCAGGTGAGCCGAGGGCTCGAACCTGAGCCTCTATGTTATGAACCTGCTAGCCCACCACATAGCAGAACGTGGAATATCCTTGTATTTAAAGAGCGCAAGGTGCACATCGGGCACCCAGCCTTTCGCAGGAGACCACACATTTTTACACTCAAATACTCACATTTCACACACTCACACCTGCTTTTTTTCCCTGCCCACCTTTTTCTCCACTTATTTATCAACAACCACTCCTTTTTCATCTCTGCTACCTTGCCTTTATTACATCCTCTTAGCTAGCATCAGTGACCGGAGAGCAACAACAGCAACCCAGTGCTTTTCTCATCATTTCTTTAGTCACGGTCAATTCATTGGCCTCTACGGATTAGCTAAAGCAACTTTACAAAACAAGTTTCCCCGAAGAGCCCAGTTGTCATCTTAGCTGCCTAGATTGAGGACCTAGCTAAGGACGGTAGTTACGGACACAAACACATGTAACTTACGGAAAAAAAGCCTGGGGTCCCTCTGTCACTGTGCTTATTAGGTGGTAATAATTTGATGTAAAAGTGTGGAGACAGTGTGAAAAAATGAAGGCAGAGTTGGTAGCCTGAAGAGAGAAAGTTGCAAGTTGTGGAAGGTGGAGTAATAAGCAGCAAATAGTTGAGGAATGAAGAGCTGACAAGCATGGGTATTTTGCGGTAATAAAAGGAATAAGAGAGCAGGCGGAGGAGTTGGCAAGAGCAGGAAAAGGGAGAAGCGACTTGGCTTCTCCCCGCCCCCAAGCAATGGTCGTGGCAGCGAGTCCGTGAGGGATTCGAACTCGGGCGCTCAGATTGAAAGCGCCACTTCTTACGTCTTACGCCAAACGACCAGCCGGCGAAAGTAGGAAAAAAAAGGACATTTATCTTTTGTTCGGCAATACTTGTTTTTTGTGTGCAAAACATGTATGGTGCTCGGTAAAGATGACACGCCGACTCACTTCTTCTTTTTTGGTTTTTTTTGGTTTGACAAAGTTTGTTTTCATATTAAACCAATGTCAGTGACGTCATTCTATGCCACTACCACAGGTAAGGAAAAGCCTGAATCCGTAGATCTTTTTCTTTTCTTTTGTTGTCTAAAACACAAAAATCGCCAAACAGTCAGCTCACAAAGTTGCAGCTTGGTGGCAATTTGGCAGAACGGCCAATGACTTAAAGCATTTAGGTGCATATATCTTGCCACAAGACATGTGTGCTAAGCTAGCTAAATTAGTTTCTGTTAGCGAATCAAGTGACTATGTGCACGATAGCATATGCTAGTTCCGGTGCGGAAAATCCTGTGTGGAGCTTTGTTTCCGGTGTCCTATTCGCGCCCTGTTTAATGTCCAAAAGAAGTTAGCCAAATGAATGAATTAAGCGTCGATTTACATTTCTATAGATGTCTTGGTCATTTACCCAATATATCTGTAAATGATGTTCACGGACTTGTCGATATTTTGCCCCCACGCCTCAGAGCAAAGGAGAAAAGGGATTCAAATGTTATATTTCTCAGCTGTCCCTCGTTTATTGCGGTGTTATGTTGTAAAAATAACCAGCGATGGGTGAAATCAAGTAGCCAATTTTATTTTTTTGATGCGTGGACATCGTGGACATCCAGTACTGCACTTTTTAATTTAGAAGGTAAGTCACAACATACCCTTCATACATACTAATGTATAGAAACCCTCACCAGCAATCGTTCATTTTTTGTGTGGCTTTTTTCACGGTTTGTTAACATGCTGTGTAGGTGTGGACACAACGGGAAACATCTGTGACTGTTGTTCACCTGTAGTTTGAATGCTGAACATTTGCCTGTTTAAAGAATAAGACCAGTCACTATACAGAGATGTGCTTCTGAATGTGGACGATGTGTCTTATGCTGCAGTGATGCAGTTCTGCTTGTGTTGAGTGATGCAAACAACCAATCGATCTAAACTCTTTAAATGTCAATCACGTGGTTACCGGCTACCGGCGAAAATAATCGGTACGGTAAACCAATTTCTGTTTTAGCGCATTTGCGCGCTGTGTTTTTGTGGTCTTCTTTTGTGGCTAATTTAGTGATTTTGGTCTGATCGTGGTGAAACTTGGTGTGTGGAGTCAGTGATAGCTCTGGGAGCTAACCAGCCTATCTTTAAACGTCAAAATCTATCATTAGATTTTTTTGTGACACAACAGTGGTGAGTGTTCCCACCTTCTGCTCTTTGGAACTTAACGCAATCTTTCCATTTTCAAGTTTTGGACATGATTTTGGAGTATATCTTCGCAGTAGCGATTTACCGCAAAGTAAAGCTACCGGAAATGTGCAACCCCACATCCGGCCTCAAACCAGGAAGTTAGCATTTCTCGTGCACATAGTAAAGTTCAAGCTCCTCACATATCATCATCCAGGGTACAGTCATATGCTGATGAGGAGATCCCATGCAGGCAACATTAAGGCAGTGTAACAAGTTAAATATGCACTAATTTGAAGGTATTTCCTAATATCTAACATAAAAAAAAGGCAGTTTACATTGTAAACTGAGAAAAAAAGGCAGTTTACAAAATCCTAAAACATAAAATAGATTTAAAATAATGATAAATGTTTGCCTGCAACTGACACAGCCAACACAAATGTCATTGAATAAAAGCCAAACCCTGTGATAACATGTTTTTGTTTTTCTAGAATAGAAGAAGCACATTTTAAAAAGCCAGTAGGAATAAATCTTTGTTGTTACTGCATGATTAGAATGAAGTAAACAAGTCTGGCTGGAATCAGAAGTGGTAATCTGTGTACTGTGCTAGTGATCTGCATAATTCACCTTAGATGGTCATCTGTTTGGATGGCTGAAGTGGGTTAACGACACAGCTAATTCATCAGGCTGCTACTGAAACATCTAAAATGATCTGCATCCACGATCCACCAGCTCAACAGCAACATCTGTCAGCTGTGCATCCAACTGGAGGCCTTGGCCTGCTGTGCTCAGGCGCTGGGCGCGATTTCCGTCCTTGTTGACGACCTGCTGTATCCTGTGCTGGAGAAAGCTGGTGAGGAGACGCTGCTGGTCAGCCAGGCGGCGCTGAGCTCCATATGGAACATCAATAAGGTCTGTGGATACGCTTCCCTCAAGGAACTGATCAATGAGCACTCTGACTACCTGCTTAATGACATCATCAACCTTCAAGGACTCAGCCTGCATCAAGGTAGTTATGATGGTGTTTTGTTTTTACCAAAATGGACACAGAAATAACTGCTGGAGGGTTTACCCGATTCCTCCTTGGTCTGCTTAAGCCTGTGCTGCCTGAGCTTGTACTGTATTTCATTATAATCCTGTCTTGTTGGCCAGGCTCCACCGGTTGACAGTTCTGTTGACTCACTCTG
>NW_020328647.1:0-20393 GCF_001858045.2 Oreochromis niloticus
TCCTGGTCACTGGAGCTTTCTGGAGCTGGCAGACGTACTGGTCCTGCTACAAGTGGAAGGAAACCACCTCGCTAAAGGAAAAACAAGACAACAATATGAGCATAGGTTTGGTTACAATAAAATAAGTCAGTTAATCAAATCAGTGTGACACAGACGCTGATGTTTTTGAAAAGAGCCCATCAGTAACATTTAATTCATACATTTTACTGTGCGGGCTTGTAAAACTTCTGTATGAATATTATTATGAATATTAATTCTACAACAGAAAACCACTCAGCAATTAAACATCACGATGTATTAAATGTTTCCAAAGATACTGATAATTTGATAACGAGCAAATTATACATCCTGAAGTGTACTCCTTGATAGAAACTTTGAAAGGCACTGCAGAAAACATAAAGTTAAGCAACATAAAAAATGTGGCAGAGCATGCAATGAGTCACATTTTCTTCCTTGTCCTCTTTGACTCCCAGTATACGTGAGACTCAAGCTGACATCACTGTTGAAATCTTACCCAGTGCCTTCATGAGCGCGTGCAGCGCGGAGCAGAAAAGAGCAGCTGTGCGCTCGTAGCTGAGATCCAGATCCTGAACCATGTCCCCGACCAGCAGGCTGCAGTCAGAGTGAGTCAACAGAACTGTCAACACCGGTGGAGCCTGGCCAACAAGACAGGATTATAATGAAATACAGTACAAGCTCAGGGCAGCACAGGCTTAAGCAGACCAAGGAGGAAATCGGGTAAACCCTCCAGCAGTTATTTCTGTGTCCATTTTGGGTAAAAACAAAAAACACATCATAACTACCTGTAAATGCAGGCTGAGCCTCTGAAGGTTGAGTGATATGTCATTAAGCAGGTAGTCAGAGTTCTCATTGATCAGTTCCTTGAGGGAAGCGTATCCACAGACCTTATTGATGTTCCATATGGAGCTCAGCGCCGCCTGGCTGACCAGCAGCGTCTCCTCACCAGCTTTCTCCAGCACAGGATACAGCCAGGTCGTCAACAAGGGACGGAAATCGCGGCCCAGCGCCTGAGCACAGCAGGCCAAGGCCTCCAGTTGGATGCACAGCTGACAGATGTTGCTGTTGAGCTGGTGGATCGTGGATGCAGATCATTTTAGATGTTTCAGTAGCAGCCTGATGAAATTAGCTGTGTCGTTAACCCACTTCAGCCATCCAAACAGATGACCATCTAAGGTGAATTATGCAGATCACTAGCACAGTACACAGATTACCACTTCTGATTCCAGCCAGACTTGTTGTTACTTCATTCTAATCATGCAGTAACAACAAAGATTTATTCCTCCTGGCTTTTTAAAATGTGCTTCTTCTATTCTAGAAAAACAAAAACATGTTATCACAGGGTTTGGTTTTTTTCAATGACATTTGTGTTGGCTGTGTCAGTTGCAGGCAAACATTTATCATTATTTTAAATCTATTTTTATGTTTTAGGATTTTGTAAACTGCCTTTTTTATGTTTTATGTTTTACGATTTTGTAAAGTTTACAAAATCCTAAAACATAAAACATTTTAAAAAAGGCAGTTTACAATGTAAACTGCCTTTTTTAAATGTTAGATATTAGGAAATAGCTTAAAATTAGTGCATATTTAATTGTTACACTGCCTTAATGTTGCCTGCATGGATTTCTCATCAGCATATGACTGTACCCTGGATGATGATATGTGAGGAGCTTGAACTTGTTCGCTAACAGAAACTAATTTAGCTAGCTTAGCACACATGTCTTGTGGCAAGATATATGCACCTAAATGCTTTAAGTCATTGGCTGTTCTGCCAATTGCCACCAAGCTGCAACTTTGTGAGCTGACTGTTTGGCGATTTTGTGTTTTAGACAACAAAAGAAAAGAAAAGATCTACGGATTCAGGCTTTTCCTTACCTGTGGTAGTGGCATAGAATGACGTCACTGACATTGGTTTATATGAAAACAAACTTTGTCAAACCAAAAAAAAACCCAAAAAAAGAAGAAGTGAGTCGGCGTGTCATCTTTACCGAGCACCATACATGTTTTGCACAAAAAAACAGTATTGCCGAACAAAAATAAATGTCCTTTTTTTTCTACTTTCGCCGGCTGGTCGTTTGGCGTAAGACGTAAGAAGTGGCGCTTTCAATCTGAGCGCCCGATTCGAATCCCTCACGGACTCGCTGCCACGACCATTGCTTGGGGGGCGGGGAGAAGCCAGTCGCTTCTCCCTTTTCCTGCTCTTGCCAACTCCTCCGCCTGCTCTCTTATTCCTTTTATTACCGCAAATACCATGCTTGTAGCTCTTCATTCCTCAATATTTGCTGCTTATTACTCCACCTTCCACAACTTGCAACTTTCTCTCTTCAGGCTACCAACTCTGCCTTCATTTTTTCACACTGTCTCCACACTTTTACATCAAATTATTACCACCTAATAAGCACAGTGACAGAGGGACCCCAGGCTTTTTTTCCGTAGTTACATGTGTTGTGTCCGTAACTTACCGTCCTTACTAGGTCCTCAAATCTAGGCAGCTAAGATGACAAACTGGCTCTTCGGGGAAACTTGTTTTGTAAAGTGCTTTAGCTAATCCGTAGAGGCCAATGAATTGACCGTGACTAAAGAAATGATGAGAAAGCACTGGGTTGCTGTTGTTGCTCTCCGGTCACTGATGCTAGCTAAGAGGATGTAATAAAGGCAAGGTAGCAGAGATGAAAAAGGAGTGGTTGTTGATAAATAAGTGGGAAAAAGGTGGGCAGGGAAAAAAGCAGGTGTGAGTGTGTGAAATGTGAGTATTTGAGTGTAAAAATGTGTGGTCTCCTGCGAAAGGCTGGGTGCCCGATGTGCACCTTGCGCTCTTTAAATACAAGGATATTCCACGTTCTGCTATGTGGTGGGCTGCAGGTTCATAACATAGAGGCTCAGGTTCGAGCCCTCGGCTCACCTGCCTCTCTATGTTATCTGCTAGGGGGGTCCAGGCAGGGGATTTGGAGTGAAAATTCCGAGGGTGAACCTTGTTCAGCCTGGACTCCCCTGATTTTGATTTTTCTCTGTTTTTTCTTTTACCTGCCAGCACAAACAGCCCAGCCTGATTTATGGGACCCCTTCTGTCATGGCTACCAAGGACCACTCTTCTTCTGCCAACAAGTCATTGCCTGACAAATATTATTTCCTATGTTTCCCTATGGGGTTTTTTAATCTCCATATCTTTACATATCTTGCTAGATAGACTTCCCTCAACAGGGTTTACAAACGCCTTATCCTCTTTGTCCACTTCAAATAACTTTAAACAACTATTCTTAGATTTCTTGCAACATCTGCTGTCCTCTTGCACAGATTACGCTTTTTAAAAAACTAACAAACACTTTTTTTTAACGTCAACCCATTGTTGGAACTAGATAAATAAAGCATATATAAAAGTCACTACCAAAAACTCATTGCAGCTTCGACCTTGTTATAGGAATGTTGTTTGTGGCTCAAGATGACTTGATTTCATCCATGAAGGATACATTTGATATATGTTTTCACATATTATAGACCAACAAGTTATTATAGCAGTTTAAATACGAGCGATCGGAAGCATGTGCTGATCAGCTTCAGTTTCTTCTCTGAAGTTGCTCTATTTCTCTTCAGGTTTCTCTCAGACCAAGATTGAATGTGATGACAAGGGTGATGGATGGTGTGACATGTGCTGCTGGCCCACAGAACCAGGTGAGTATGCTGTCCATGTGCTCTGCAACAATGAGGACATCCAACACTCTCAGTTAAGATTAGTTTTCATGATTGTTGCCTCAAGACCTGAGATCATGGTGGTGGGCTTGTGATGGACACACTTTTCATGGCTGAAAGCTCTCCTGTAGAGGCTAAGCCCTCTCGATCAACAACACACCTGCCGCTAACTACGTGTGTCTACCTTAAATATCTTTACAAACTCAAAATGTGACCTCTAGCACCAAACGCTTGCTGCAGTTCTTGGTGTCAGAGGTGACACACAAGGTATCGGGTTTTAGGTGCAATTACTTTTTCATATAGGACCAAGTATGTTTGGATAGCTTTTTCCCCTTGAAAACTGCCGTTTAATATTACACATTCTTGTCTAATATTATAAATGTATTGATCTGAAACGTGTAAGTGTGACAAATATGGAATAAGATACGAAATCAGAAAGGAGGCAAATATTTTTTCACAGCGCTAAGTCTGTAAATGATCTTCTTTGGCTGTAGTAGATCTTTGACTTGTTCCTTTTTTAATTGTTTGTTTAAAATTGTTTTCTCTAGGTTAAGGCGTACGGTCCAGGCCTTCAGAGCAGTGGTCTGGCTGTTGGAAAACCCACTGAATTCACAGTTGATGCCAAGCAAGGAGGAAAAGCTCCTCTGAAAATTATAGCCCAGGTATATCTGGCTTTGTATATGACCACAAATATGTTAAATATATTGCATGTACCGTATTTTTCAGAGTATGAGTCGCACTTAAAATCCTTTAATTGTGCGCCTTATGTATGAATTCTGGTTGTGCTTACTGACCTTGAACCGATTTTATGTAATACACGGCGCTCAAAAATCTGTCAAAAAATGTTTTAGTACGACTTTGGTAAGCTACGAAGTCGCACCGCTTGATGGATTGTCGGAGCATCATGGTTACGTAGTCAGCAGCCTCGCGGAGTGATACGCGCTGCGCTTCAACATAATATTACTGTATTGTGTGTGGATAAGGACCCCAAAATGGCACCTGTTAAGAGACATGCTTACGAAGCGGATTTCAAACTCAAGGCTGTCAGTCACGCAGTAGAACATGAGAATAGAGCAGCTGCGAGAGATTTCAACATTAATGAATCAATGGTACGGAAGTAGAGGAAGCTAGAAGAAAGAGTTGAGTAAAGTTTGACTTATCTGACTGTTTTGTTTCGCTTAATGCGTTTTATAATCCAGTACGCCTCATGTATAAAACCAGACCTGTTCATCAACAGTGCGCCTTATGGTCCGAAAACTACGTGTGTTAAATCTGATTGAACTAATCCCTTGTCTTCTGCACAGGATGGTGAAGTCAATTCTGTGGATGTCCAGGTTAAGGATAATGGCAACAGCACATACACCTGCACCTACACCCCACGTAAGCCTGTGAAGCAGACTGTGATGGTCTCCTGGGGAGACTGAGAGTCCATTCAGGGTGAGTATGCACTCACTTTCACTCTTGCATGCAGGGTTTGCCTTTTCTTCTCACTGAAAAGTCTCTTGAGTTTTGGTGTTTGTGCCCACAGATGAATATCGGAGCAGGCTGTCATCCAAACAAGGTGAAGGTCTCTGACCCTGGAGTGGCAAATACGGGCCTCCAAGCCTTCCAGCCAACATACTTCACTGTTGACTGCTCAGAGTCTGGTCAAGGTAAAGCTCCATAAAACTGTGTGTGTGAGAGTAAAGAGCGCAAACATATGCTCATGTCAAAGAAATATTCCAAACAACCGATATTACAGGGAAACTTATTTAACCCACCTGCTGTTTGAGGCTAAAAATGACTGTAGAGCATTACCTGCAAAGGTAACATGCTAACACAGCCTTTGTCCTCTGCCATCAGGACAAAGGCTGTTTGCGTTTAGGCTATTCCAATGACATCCTTCAGGGTCAAAGTGGATCCTTCTCAAGGCAGAGGGACCAGGACTCAGCCGCAGTGGTAAGAATACCTGTACTGCCTCACAAAGTCAGAGAGTGCTAACAAAAAACAGTCTGTTTATTTAGTTTATTGGTCTATAATACGGTCTGAATGTTTTCCGTCATACTACATGGAACAACTCTTCATAACACTTTTATGAAAATGTTTGACGAAATTGACAAGATCAAAATTCAAATCACAATGGCAAGGATTTAAAAACAAGAATAAACATGAATAAACAGGGTTATAGTTGGTACGCGAATGTAAACAGGTCCTTTTGAGCTGTCATTTGAACTGCGTACCAGTCAAAGCAGTAGTAGCAGCAGGCTGTGAATGACTTTGAAATCATCAGCAACCACACCAACACACACTGTTAAATATACACCTGTGCAAAGGCGAGAGAAGAAATGCTCACACATGCGGGCGTGGATTGTAGTTACTTTGTAGTTACTTTGTATTATGTGGGTTCTTATAAGACAAGGAAGCGTTCTTCTGGCTGTTATGCATCATATTAAATGGGAGAATGTGGATCGCTTCCCTTTCCCGTGACAGGGTCCCCTGGGAGTTGCGTGACCTACGGTGGAGATCACATTCCCAAGAGCCCTTTCAGTGGCAGCGTGGCAGCCATGCTGGACCTTAGCAAGGTCAAGGTGACAGGCCTGGGAGACAGTATGTACCTCTGTCATTGTTCTTGTACATCCACACCTTCTGACACCAAGCCTCAGGCTACATAAAGCCTAGTGATAACCTATGAAACCATCATTTGCTTTTAAATGTTTGTCTAAGCATGAATGTTTTTACGATGGCTTTCCCCCCACCTTGTACGGTTGCCAGTATATTGATGTTTTCATTTAATTTTTTAAAATGAATCTAAGCTTTTCGAGCAGATCAGAGGTGTCAGTGTATTTTCTTTGGTCTCTGTTCTGGCAGAGATAGCTGTTGGCAAAGACCAGCTCGTGCTGGTGTTTGTTTCTTCCTCCCCATTATCACCACAGCTTTATTCAAAGAAGGTGATCTGATCTTTTGGCTCGTCTGTCCAATAGTGTAGATTTCTGGTGAGTATCAGCTGCGCTGGGTATGTAAATCGGGCCATCCAGCTGCGGTACTGATCCGACGCCACTTGTGCCAAAAATCCGGACAAATGTCGTTTGATCATGGAGCAAATCTGAGCCAAATAGACTGATCATTTTTTTCACATGGCGTCTCATCAGAGGAAACTTTTCCTTTTCCAAGTTCCTGTAGAACTGTCAGAAAAATCCTGGAAGCGCTGTCTGAATTCTGTTTCGAGACATGTAATCACAGACACATATTTCCCTTTTTTAGCAGAAAGGTTGGCCTGTGGATAAGCAGTTGTGATCTTGGACAGTGTGGGGAACTGCACAACGTTGAAGTTGTGCAGTTGTGTCTTAAAGAGATTGACCTTCACACAAAATGCTTTCATGTGCGCATAAAGTTGTGGTACAAGCTGCTCTTTCCCTCGTAGGCTCTTGTTCAGGGTGGTTAAATGATCAGCAAGATCAACTAAAAATGCAAGGTCTGCCAACCATAGAGGGTCATTCAGCTCATGAAGAGGTCGGTCCTTCTCTTTCAAAAATGGTCAATTTCTGACCTCAGGGAGTAAAGACGCTTCAGCGCGGCGCCGCGGCTTAGCCAGCGCGCCTCCGAGTGGTAGAGTAGATCCCCATATTCAGCATCCACTTCAGAAAGGAAAGCCTGAAATTCTCTGTGCTACAGTCCTCTTGCTCGAATTATGTTGACACTTTTTACAATAGTGTTCATTACATCTCCAAGATTGACTGTCTTGGCACAAAGGGCTTCTTGGTGAACAGTACGGTGCATTTTAACAGCCTCACCTCCAGCCTCTTTCACCTCAGCGCACATCATAGACGCCATTCCTTTGTGTGCACCTGCCATAGCTGGAGCCCCGTATGTTGTATCTGCACACAGCTTGTCCCATTTAAGTCCCATTTTGTCAGTTGAGTCTGACACAGCTTCAAAAGTATCCATACCCGTTGTTGTGCCTTTTAGACTCTTAAGATCGAGCAGCTCCTCTGTAACTCCACGTCTTGCGATGAGTTGGGCCACCTCATAGCTGCTATTGGAGCCTTTTCCTGGACTTTTTGAGCACAAAAAAATACTGTTGCTGACCCTGCAGGACAGCTACTATTTACTTTACTTTCTGCTCTCGCTCAGCACCAGTGTAGGATGCATAGACCTGATGTTTGGTTTCATAATGACGTCGTACATTATACTCTTTCATAACTGCCACAGTTTCAGTGCAGATAAAACAGACACTTCCCCTTGAATTCTTTGAAGAAATATTCACTCTCCCACCGTGTCTGAAATTTTCTGCACTCACTTTCTACCTTATTGTCCTTTTTGGTGGAGCAACTGCCTTGATCAACAGTAGCTTCCCCTGGTGTTAAAACTAAGAAGTGCAATACACTCAAGCAAAAGTTGAAGTGCGGGCCATATTCTATTCTATTTATAAAATTTCTTGCGGGCCAATTAAAAATGGGCCGCGGGCCGTAGTTTGGACACCCCTGCTATAGACATTAGCACACACTCCAACAGGTTTTCATCCTCTAGAGTCACTTGGATGACACTGAAAACACTACGTCCAGATAAACTCCGTGTATATAGCGTATTATCTTACAAAAAATACAAACAAATATAAAATAAGTATTTTATTTTCTAAATGTAATGCTTCCTTTTAGGAGGAAGGTGGAGGAGCAGCTCCAGCAGAGCAACACCAGAGGTGTGTGGAGAGGACCGAACACCATCACTGGACGGAGCACTGTGAGCGGAGGGGTCCAGAGTCTGGAGACCAGGTTCTGGCTAACAGATTGAACCAGTTGTTTAACAGGTTTGATTCAGTAGCAGTTCCCTCCCCATCCACCAGAGCTCGTCACACCTCTCTGCAACCCCCCAGCACCGGGGACATGAAATGCACCTCACCTGTCCCCTTTTCCTTTTCCTTCAACCACTCTACTGGGTCGTCTCCACCTGCTACGGCGGCTGAGATCCTTTGGGGTGAACAGGACGCTCCTAAGGACATTTTATGACACTGTGGTGGCGTCTGCTATTTTCTGTGCTGTGGTCTGCTGGAGTGGTGGAATGGCAGAGAGGGACAGGGGGAAACTCAACAAGCTGGTCAGGAGGGCCAGCTCTGTCCTGGACTGTCCGCTGAAGTCCATCGAGCAGGTTGGGGAGGAGAGGATGTTGTCTAAGCTAACATCCATCATGGACAACACCTCCCACCCCCTGCATGAGACTGTACGAGCACTGAGCAGCTCCTTCAGCAGTGGACTTTTACGCCCACAGTGTAGAGAAAGTGAAACAAATAGAAGTCCCCGTTGATGCTTTTTTATTTTCCATTGATATTGACAGCCTCTATACAAATATAGACATTAGAGAGGGAATCAACTCCATAAGGAGAATCTTTCAAAAATATCCAGATAAGAGAAGACCAGATAAAGAACTGTTACAATTATTGGAAATAAACCTCATGAGGAATGATTTTGAGTTCAACGGGGAATTCTATTTACAGATTAAGGGTACGGCAATGGCGGAAAACTTTGCCCCAGCCTATGCCAACATCTTCATGGCAGAGTGGGAGACCTCTGCATTGGAGAAATGTGTTAAAAAGCCATTATATTATTATCGATTCTTGGATGATACCTGGGGATTTGGCAACATCCTGAGCGAGACTTTGAGGTGTTTTTGAGGACTCTTAATGACCATAATGCTTCCATCAAACTGAAATCCACCATTAATAAATCCTCAATTGATTTTTTAGACACAACTACATTTAAGGGCCCAAATTTCCCGAATGACCACAAATTAGATGTTAAAGTCTTTTTCAAACCTACAGATACACATGCCTTACTGTTCAGAACAAGTTTTCACCCAAAACACACATTTGCAGGGATAATTAAATCCCAATTACTGAGATTTCACAGGATCTGCACTCAACAGAGTGATTTGGGGGAAGCTGTCAAGATTTTATTCTCAGCTCTCTCCACTAGGGGGTACGGTTGGTCCTTTTTAAGAAAATGTTTCAATTCATTCTTGCAGACCAAGCCAATTGATGTTTCTCCCCTCATCCCAGTGGTGATCACATATTCTCCCTCCACCTGCAAATTGGTCAGAGTTATCAAGAGCAACTTTCAAAGGTTCACTCAGGACACACATATGCTTCAGGATCACAAGGCAATTGCAGCCTTCAGGAGGAACAAAAACCTGGGTGATCTCCTTGTAAAGGCTAAAATCTCACCTCTCTCTGAGCCTAAGCGCAGAGATCAGGGCAATTTTTCCAGCACCACAAGTGGGTGGGCAGTTATTCCAATGGTAATGTTTTTCTATCACTGTGCAAAGGGACTCCAAGATCTAAAAACTGTGTATATTTGATCACTTGTAGGAACTGTGGAATCCAATATGTGGGAGAAACAGGAAATACACTTTTGGTTAGATTCACAGTTTTTGCCTTGTTGGGAGCTTTTAAGGACCAGCCTTGAATTTTACACATTTGATAAGTGAAGACTGGATGCTTAGTGACGAGAGCTGGGATAATCTGGACAGAATCTGCAGCCTGCATCTCCAAATCAGAAATGGCTTTAGATCTGACGCTAGCAGACAGGCATGCATGTCTCAGGGTGATTACACACTAACACATTGTGATTAATCACACACATTTGTATACATTTTATTCACAAGATTTAAAAAAAAAAAAAAAAACACTATACAAAATGTGTTTTTGTGACAGGCCGCTAGTAACAAAATGCTTAAAGATTTAAAATTGGTTCTTTCCCAAGTTTTCTGTTATGTGCACACACATTCCTTGACTTAGGTGCTTTTTAATTCTCCAACAATGGTCAGTGCCAAGTGTTTACACAAACAAAAAACAAACAAACAAAAACATTACTCAGAAAATGGTCAGGTACAAGAACTGGACTAAAAAGGAGTGGAAAAACCAGATAATGTCCAAAGAAATACTTCAGCGTGTGGCTCACGACTTTTGCACAGTACTGTAAATGTTATTAATAATGAAAGATGTCAAAATGTAGCTTTCTCATTTTTAAAAAATTCCCATACACATTATTCTTTTCTTCTAGTGAAGGTGCCTCCTCCTTCTGACCTTAGGGTAACTAATTTCTCAGACAGTGACATCACGGTGCGCTGGGAAGCTGCAGATGATGATGATGTTTCTTACCTCACTAAGTGGAGGCGACCTGAGACAGGTGGGGAAGAACTATTGGATTGTTGGAGTACATATTATGAAGTAAAAAATACAATGTCTCAATAAACTGTTGTCCTGTGTCTTAAGGAGCATCAGATATCACTGTCTGCACTCTATGGAGATGGAGCTCAGAGTGAAGCTGTGGCCGTATGCTACAGCACCTGTGAGTCACACATTTTCTGATCCTGAACATTTCTCAAACTCAGGAGGGGAGAGCCTGAAACCATTTACCTAAGTCACATTAGCAGCAGTCATATTCTGTCATATTGTGTCTCTATGTACAATATAGCATTACTAATACAATAACCTGTACGTCAATGAACTTCATTGTGTAATTGATGGCAGTTCTCAAAGTACTAGTCACTTAAAGGTTAAATTTCACATCTAAATTCTCATCTTTGAGTAACTAGAACTCTGAGCTATGAAATAAATGTAGTGAGGTTAAAGTATCAAATCAAAGTATCAAATTCTCTGTTATACTTTACATTTATTTTCTAAAAAAAACACTTTGCTCTGCTGCCAAAATAATTTCCTCCTATAAAGGAAGAAAGTGAGTGTTAAGTGTCGTTAGCTGTGGTACTTTATCTCTTCTATGATGTTGCTGCAGGCTCTGGTGGAGGCCCAACCAGCCTCACGCTTTCTGATGAGACTGCCGTCAGCATGGTGATCAGTTGGGTACCTCCCAATGCTCATGTCCTCCAGTATCACGTGTCCTACACAGCATTGACTGGAGCTGATAGCCAGGATCACACTGTGAGTGGGTCGTAGTCATCACATCTTCACCTCTTCTGGGCTTCAGCCGGCTGTCATGTGTCAGAATTCCAGAAATTCCACAAGTCCCAAAACTTTAAATGAGTTCTGACTGTGTTGGGATGATAGTGTTGTTTGTTGTCTGCAGGTGCTGGTCCCTGGTGGAGAGAAGCAGGTGATGCTGGAGTCACTGCAGCCAGATGCACGTTACAGCATCTTGGTCACCGCTGAGTACCACAACAGAGAAGGAGGCAGCGGTTCAGCTCAGGGCAAAACTGGTGAGTCAAACAAGGGAAAGATGCCAAGACAGCTCAAGTGCAACTTCCAGTTAAGACCGACAGGCTTACATGCAAAAAGTGCAAATGTCCCATTACTTTACCCTTACAGGAGGATATCATACTTGAAGGTTTCCACATATAGAAACATCAAGGTTTGTGGGCAGTATTGTTTCTACAGCACTACACGTACAGTCATTTTGGTCCAGAGACACAGATTCCTTTCTCTCAGACCACTCCAGTATCTGTGTGTCATGGAGACCAGTATCTGCCGTTGATGGATATCCTATTGTAATCCAGGATGTAAAAGGTATTCTGTAATCACGTCTACAGTGATGTGAAAAGGTGTTTGCCCCCTTCCTGGTTTCCTAGTGTTTTGCATATTTATCACACTTACATGTTTCAGATCATCAAACACATTTTAATATTAGACACAGATAAGACAAGTTAATACAAAATGCAGTGTTTAAATGATGATTTCATAGATTAGGGAGAAAGATTATCCAACCCCCCTGGTCCTGTGTAAAAACAAATTGCCCCTCTTGTTAAATGACGAGTTAACTGTGATTAACCAATTTTGGAAACCTCAGTTCAGTGTTACTAGACACACTCAGGCCTGATTAATTGCAGACTTGTGAATCAAGAAATCAGTTAAATAGAACCTGTCTGACAAAGTGAAACAGGCTAAAAGACCTCAAAAAGCAACACATCGTGTCACCAGCCATCCTCCTGGTCCTCAGTGTTAATGCCCACTTAACTGGGTCCTTCAGTGGAAAGGCTCAAGCAGAGGAAGCCTAATATAACAAGATGAGACTGACAAATATTCTATTTGAATGTTTAAAAAGAAAAATATCACAGTATTTATGCTTTCACTGAGCATATACCTGCATCAATGATGAACTCTCAAGGCTGAAAAGTCCTGGCCTCGGTCAGCCACCGTCCACTCACACACACACGGCTCACATCACCAATCCCTGACTGCTTGATCATAACAGCAATTGGGCTGCTGGGAACATGACGGCCGTTCTTCTCGATGTTAACAAGGTGCTCACCAATCTCCTTGGGAACAAAGGAGATTCCTAAGACAGACAAAACAGATACTGGCTGACTCACACACCTGAGCCCATCATCTAATCACGTCTTCCCTGTTAAAGATGTTGCCGGGACCGCAGGAGAGGGTGGTGTGTGTGCTACAGGAGCAGTGTGAAAGCCAATAAAAACGTGCTAAACTGCAACGCTGCTGTTGTCGGGTCTTCATTGTCACACATATATCCTTACTAAATTGACTGCATTTTTATTGCTTCAGTTTAGGCATCTGATCAGAATGTTTCCAGGCATGTAGACTTATAGAAAACCATTATCAGTGTAAGTGTAAGCGTTGCTGCAAAAACCCTCCGCACTTGTACCTGCAATATTTCAGCCCAGCCATAGCGCCAGGCGAAGCTCATGACCCTCAAAACATGGAGCGCAAACTCATTTGTGCATCCACAGTGAAGTCTGTTGTTGCCTCACAGAAGACCCCTAAAAAACAGGACATAGAACATACATTACACAGTTGTATCTCTAAATATAATCATAAGCCCATATAACCTTCAAAATGAGACCAGTCTACTGTAATTTAGGTTTTACACAGTTCAGCTGGCAGCTGGCAGAGTTCCCTTTATTCCCTTCATAAAGTTACTCACACAAGTTTGGGCCCTGATTTGATCTGAATTCTGCAATAATCTACACTATTGGACAGACGAGCCAAAAGATCAGATCACCTTCTTTGAATAAAGCTGTGGTGATAACGGGAGGAAGAAACAAGCACCAGCACAAGCTGGTCTTTGCCAACAGCTATCTCTGCCAGAACAGAGACCAAAGAAAATACACTGACACCTCTGATCTGCTCGAAAAGCTTAGATTCATTTAAAAAAAATAATAAAAACATCAATATACTGGCAACCGTACAAGGTGGGGGGAAAGCCATCGTAAAAACATTCATGCTTAGACAAACATCCATCCGTCCATCCATTCGCTTCCGCTTATCCTTTTCAGGGGCGCTGGAGCCTATCCCAGCTGTCATAGGGCGAGAGGCGGGGTACACCCTGGACAGGTCGCCAGTCTGTCGCAGGGCTAACACACAGGGACAGACAACCATTCACACCTAGTGACAATTTGGATTATCCAATTAACCTATCCCCACAAGCTGCATGTCTTCGGATGGTGGGAGGAAGCCGGAGTACCCGGAGGGAACCCACGCAAACACGGGGAGAACATGCAAACTCCACACAGAAAGACCCCGGCCTGATGGTGGAATTGAACTCAGGACTTTCTTGCTGTGCGGCAACAGTGCTAACCACCGTGCCACTGTGCTGCCTGACAAACACTTAAAAGCAAAGTTCAAATGACAGCTCAAAAGGACCTGTTTACATTCGCGTACCAACTACAACCCTGTTTATTCATGTTTATTCTTGTTTTTAAATCCTTGCCATTGTGATTTGAATTTTGATCTTGTCAATTTCGTCAAACATTTTCATAAAAGTGTTATGAAGAGTTGTTCCATGTAGTATGACGGAAAACATTCAGACCGTATTATAGACCAATAAACTAAATAAACGGACTGTTTTTTGTTAGCACTCTCTGACTTTGTGAGGCAGTACAGGTATTCTTACCACTGCGGCTGAGTCCTGGTCCCTCTGCCTTGAGAAGGATCCACTTTGACCCTGAAGGATGTCATTGGAATAGCCTAAACGCAAACAGCCTTTGTCCTGATGGCAGAGGACAAAGGCTGTGTTAGCATGTTACCTTTGCAGGTAATGCTCTACAGTCATTTTTAGCCTCAAACAGCAGGTGGGTTAAATAAGTTTCCCTGTAATATCGGTTGTTTGGAATATTTCTTTGACATGAGCATATGTTTGCGCTCTTTACTCTCACACACACAGTTTTATGGAGCTTTACCTTGACCAGACTCTGAGCAGTCAACAGTGAAGTATGTGGCTGGAAGGCTTGGAGGCCCGTATTTGCCACTCCAGGGTCAGAGACCTTCACCTTGTTTGGATGACAGCCTGCTCCGATATTCATCTGTGGGCACAAACACCAAAACTCAAGAGACTTTTCAGTGAGAAGAAAAGGCAAACCCTGCATGCAAGAGTGAAAGTGAGTGCATACTCACCCTGAATGGACTCTCAGTCTCCCCAGGAGACCATCACAGTCTGCTTCACAGGCTTACGTGGGGTGTAGGTGCAGGTGTATGTGCTGTTGCCATTATCCTTAACCTGGACATCCACAGAATTGACTTCACCATCCTGTGCAGAAGACAAGGGATTAGTTCAATCAGATTTAACACACCGTAGTTTCGGACCATAAGGCGCACTGTTGATGAACAGGTCTGGTTTTATACATGAGGCGTACTGGATTATAAAACGCATTAAGCGAAACAAAACAGTCAGATAAGTCAAACTTTACTCAACTCTTTCTTCTAGCTTCCTCTACTTCCGTACCATTGATTCATTAATGTTGAAATCTCTCGCAGCTGCTCTATTCTCATGTTCTACTGCGTGACTGACAGCCTTGAGTTTGAAATCCGCTTCGTAAGCATGTCTCTTAACAGGTGCCATTTTGGGGTCCTTATCCACACACAATACAGTAATATTATGTTGAAGCGCAGCGCGTATCACTCCGCGAGGCTGCTGACTACGTAACCATGATGCTCCGACAATCCATCAAGCGGTGCGACTTCGTAGCTTACCAAAGTCGTACTAAAACATTTTTGACAGATTTTTGAGCGCCGTGTATTACATAAAATCGGTTCAAGGTCAGTAAGCACAACCAGAATTCATACATAAGGCGCACAATTAAAGGATTTTAAGTGCGACTCATACTCTGAAAAATACGGTACATGCAATATATTTAACATATTTGTGGTCATATACAAAGCCAGATATACCTGGGCTATAATTTTCAGAGGAGCTTTTCCTCCTTGCTTGGCATCAACTGTGAATTCAGTGGGTTTTCCAACAGCCAGACCACTGCTCTGAAGGCCTGGACCGTACGCCTTAACCTAGAGAAAACAATTTTAAACAAACAATTAAAAAAGGAACAAGTCAAAGATCTACTACAGCCAAAGAAGATCATTTACAGACTTAGCGCTGTGAAAAAATATTTGCCTCCTTTCTGATTTCGTATCTTATTCCATATTTGTCACACTTACACGTTTCAGATCAATACATTTATAATATTAGACAAGAATGTGTAATATTAAACGGCAGTTTTCAAGGGGAAAAAGCTATCCAAACATACTTGGTCCTATATGAAAAAGTAATTGCACCTAAAACCCGATACCTTGTGTGTCACCTCTGACACCAAGAACTGCAGCAAGCGTTTGGTGCTAGAGGTCACATTTTGAGTTTGTAAAGATATTTAAGGTAGACACACGTAGTTAGCGGCAGGTGTGTTGTTGATCGAGAGGGCTTAGCCTCTACAGGAGAGCTTTCAGCCATGAAAAGTGTGTCCATCACAAGCCCACCACCATGATCTCAGGTCTTGAGGCAACAATCATGAAAACTAATCTTAACTGAGAGTGTTGGATGTCCTCATTGTTGCAGAGCACATGGACAGCATACTCACCTGGTTCTGTGGGCCAGCAGCACATGTCACACCATCCATCACCCTTGTCATCACATTCAATCTTGGTCTGAGAGAAACCTGAAGAGAAATAGAGCAACTTCAGAGAAGAAACTGAAGCTGATCAGCACATGCTTCCGATCGCTCGTATTTAAACTGCTATAATAACTTGTTGGTCTATAATATGTGAAAACATATATCAAATGTATCCTTCATGGATGAAATCAAGTCATCTTGAGCCACAAACAACATTCCTATAACAAGGTCGAAGCTGCAATGAGTTTTTGGTAGTGACTTTTATATATGCTTTATTTATCTAGTTCCAACAATGGGTTGACGTTAAAAAAAGTGTTTGTTAGTTTTTTAAAAAGCGTAATCTGTGCAAGAGGACAGCAGATGTTGCAAGAAATCTAAGAATAGTTGTTTAAAGTTATTTGAAGTGGACAAAGAGGATAAGGCGTTTGTAAACCCTGTTGAGGGAAGTCTATCTAGCAAGATATGTAAAGATATTGGAGATTAAAAAACCCCATAGGGAAACATAGGAAATAATTATTTGTCAGGCAATGACTTGTTGGCAGAAGAAGAGTGGTCCTTGGTAGCCATGACAAGAAGGAGGTCCCATAAATCAGGCTGGGCTGTTTGTTGCTGGCAGGTAAAAGAAAAAACAGAGAAAAATCAAAATCAGGGGAAGTCCAGGCTGAACAAGGTTCATCCCTCAGAATTTTCACTCCAAGATCCCCTGCCTGGACCTCCCCCTAGCAGATAAACATAGAGAGGCAGGTGAGCCGAGGGCTCGAACCTGAGCCTCTATGTTATGAACCTGCTAGCCCACCACATAGCAGAACGTGGAATATCCTTGTATTTAAAGAGCGCAAGGTGCACATCGGGCACCCAGCCTTTCGCAGGAGACCACACATTTTTACACTCAAATACTCACATTTCACACACTCACACCTGCTTTTTTTCCCTGCCCACCTTTTTCTCCACTTATTTATCAACAACCACTCCTTTTTCATCTCTGCTACCTTGCCTTTATTACATCCTCTTAGCTAGCATCAGTGACCGGAGAGCAACAACAGCAACCCAGTGCTTTTCTCATCATTTCTTTAGTCACGGTCAATTCATTGGCCTCTACGGATTAGCTAAAGCAACTTTACAAAACAAGTTTCCCCGAAGAGCCCAGTTGTCATCTTAGCTGCCTAGATTTGAGGACCTAGCTAAGGACGGTAGTTACGGACACAAACACATGTAACTTACGGAAAAAAAGCCTGGGGTCCCTCTGTCACTGTGCTTATTAGGTGGTAATAATTTGATGTAAAAGTGTCGGAGACAGTGTGAAAAAATGAAGGCAGAGTTGGTAGCCTGAAGAGAGAAAGTTGCAAGTTGTGGAAGGTGGAGTAATAAGCAGCAAATAGTTGAGGAATGAAGAGCTGACAAGCATGGGTATTTTGCGGTAATAAAAGGAATAAGAGAGCAGGCGGAGGAGTTGGCAAGAGCAGGAAAAGGGAGAAGCGACTTGGCTTCTCCCCGCCCCCCAAGCAATGGTCGTGGCAGCGAGTCCGTGAGGGATTCGAACTCGGGCGCTCAGATTGAAAGCGCCACTTCTTACGTCTTACGCCAAACGACCAGCCGGCGAAAGTAGGAAAAAAAAGGACATTTATCTTTTGTTCGGCAATACTTGTTTTTTTGTGTGCAAAACATGTATGGTGCTCGGTAAAGATGACACGCTGACTCACTTCTTCTTTTTTTTGGTTTTTTTTTGGTTTGACAAAGTTTGTTTTCATATTAAACCAATGTCAGTGACGTCATTCTATGCCACTACCACAGGTAAGGAAAAGCCTGAATCCGTAGATCTTTTTCTTTCTTTTTGTTGTCTAAACACAAAAATCGCCAAACAGTCAGCTCACAAAGTTGCAGCTTGGTGGCAATTTGGCAGAACGGCCAATGACTTAAAGCATTTAGGTGCATATATCTTGCCACAAGACATGTGTGCTAAGCTAGCTAAATTAGTTTCTGTTAGCGAATCAAGTGACTATGTGCACGATAGCATATGCTAGTTCGGTGCGGAAAATCCTGTGTGGAGCTTTGTTTCCGGTGTCCTATTCGCGCCCTGTTTAATGTCCAAAAGAAGTTAGCCAAATGAATGAATTAAGCGTCGATTTACATTTCTATAGATGTCTTGGTCATTTACCCAATATATCTGTAAATGATGTTCACGGACTTGTCGATATTTTGCCCCCACGCCTCAGAGCAAAGGAGAAAAGGGATTCAAATGTTATATTTCTCAGCTGTCCCTCGTTTATTGCGGTGTTATGTTGTAAAAATAACCAGCGATGGGTGAAATCAAGTAGCCAATTTTATTTTTTGATGCGTGGACATCGTGGACATCCAGTACTGCACTTTTTAATTTAGAAGGTAAGTCACAACATACCCTTCATACATACTAATGTATAGAAACCCTCACCAGCAATCGTTCATTTTTTGTGTGGCTTTTTTCACGGTTTGTTAACATGCTGTGTAGGTGTGGACACAACGGGAAACATCTGTGACTGTTGTTCACCTGTAGTTTGAATGCTGAACATTTGCCTGTTTAAAGAATAAGACCAGTCACTATACAGAGATGTGCTTCTGAATGTGGACGATGTGTCTTATGCTGCAGTGATGCAGTTCTGCTTGTGTTGAGTGATGCAAACAACCAATCGATCTAAACTCTTTAAATGTCAATCACGTGGTTACCGGCTACCGGCGAAAATAATCGGTACGGTAAACCAATTTCTGTTTTAGCGCATTTGCGCGCTGTGTGTTTTTGTGGTCTTCTTTTGTGGCTAATTTAGTGAATTTTGGTCTGATCGTGGTGAAACTTGGTGTGTGGAGTCAGTGATAGCTCTGGGAGCTAACCAGCCTATCTTTAAACGTCAAAATCTATCATTAGATTTTTTTGTGACACAACAGTGGTGAGTGTTCCCACCTTCTGCTCTTTGGAACTTAACGCATCTTTCCATTTTCAAGTTTTGGACATGATTTTGGAGTATATCTTCGCAGTAGCGATTTACCGCAAAGTAAAGCTACCGGAAATGTGCAACCCCACATCCGGCCTCAAACCAGGAAGTTAGCATTTTCTCGTGCACATAGTAAAGTTCAAGCTCCTCACATATCATCATCCAGGGTACAGTCATATGCTGATGAGGAGATCCCATGCAGGCAACATTAAGGCAGTGTAACAAGTTAAATATGCACTAATTTGAAGGTATTTCCTAATATCTAACATAAAAAAAGGCAGTTTACATTGTAAACTGAGAAAAAAAGGCAGTTTACAAAATCCTAAACATAAAAATAGATTTAAAATAATGATAAATGTTTGCCTGCAACTGACACAGCCAACACAAATGTCATTGAATAAAAGCAAACCCTGTGATAACATGTTTTTGTTTTTCTAGAATAGAAGAAGCACATTTTAAAAAGCCAGTAGGAATAAATCTTTGTTGTTACTGCATGATTAGAATGAAGTAACAACAAGTCTGGCTGGAATCAGAAGTGGTAATCTGTGTACTGTGCTAGTGATCTGCATAATTCACCTTAGATGGTCATCTGTTTGGATGGCTGAAGTGGTTAACGACACAGCTAATTTCATCAGGCTGCTACTGAAACATCTAAATGATCTGCATCCACGATCCACCAGCTCAACAGCAACATCTGTCAGCTGTGCATCCAACTGGAGGCCTTGGCCTGCTGTGCTCAGGCGCTGGGCCGCGATTTCCGTCCCTTGTTGACGACCTGCTGTATCCTGTGCTGGAGAAAGTGGTGAGGAGACGCTGCTGGTCAGCCAGGCGGCGCTGAGCTCCATATGGAACATCAATAAGGTCTGTGGATACGCTTCCCTCAAGGAACTGATCAATGAGAAC
>NW_020328648.1:0-26773 GCF_001858045.2 Oreochromis niloticus
GACGTCACTGACATTGGTTTAATATGAAAACAACTTTGTCAAACCAAAAAAACCAAAAAAGAAGTGAGTCGCGTGTCATCTTACCGAGCACCATACATGTTTTGCACACAAAAAACAAGTATTGCCGAACAAAATAAATGTCCTTTTTTCCTACTTTCGCCGGCTGGTCGTTTGGCGTAAGACGTAAGAAGTGGCGCTTTCAATCTGAGCGCCCGAGTTCGAATCCCTCACGGACTCGCTGCCACGACCATTGCTTGGGGGCGGGAGAAGCCAAGTCGCTTCTCCCTTTTCCTGCTCTTGCCAACTCCTCCGCTGCTCTCTTATTACCTTTTATTACCGCAAATACCCATGCTTGTCAGCTCTTCATTCCTAACTATTTGCTGCTTATTACTCCACCTTCCACAACTTGCAACTTTCTCTCTTCAGCTACCAACTCTGCCTTCATTTTTTCACACTGTCTCCGACACTTTTACATCAAATTATTACCACCTAATAAGCACAGTGACAGAGGGACCCAGGCTTTTTTTCCGTAAGTTACATGTGTTTGTGTCCGTAACTACCGTCCTTAGCTAGGTCCTCAAATCTAGGCAGCTAAGATGACAACTGGGCTCTTCGGGGAAACTTGTTTTGTAAAGTTGCTTTAGCTAATCCGTAGAGGCCAATGAATTGACCGTGACTAAAGAAATGATGAGAAAAGCACTGGGTTGCTGTTGTTGCTCTCCGGTCACTGATGCTAGCTAAGAGGATGTAATAAAGGCAAGGTAGCAGAGATGAAAAAGGAGTGGTTGTTGATAAATAAGTGGAGAAAAAGGTGGGCAGGGAAAAAAGCAGGTGTGAGTGTGTGAAATGTGAGTATTTGAGTGTAAAAATGTGTGGTCTCCTGCGAAAGGCTGGGTGCCCGATGTGCACCTTGCGCTCTTTAAATACAAGGATATTCCACGTTCTGCTATGTGGTGGGCTAGCAGGTTCATAACATAGAGGCTCAGGTTCGAGCCCTCGGCTCACCTGCCTCTCTATGTTTATCTGCTAGGGGAGGTCCAGGCAGGGGATCTTGGAGTGAAAATTCCGAGGGATGAACCTTGTTCAGCCTGGACTTCCCTGATTTTGATTTTTCTCTGTTTTTTCTTTTACCTGCCAGCAACAAACAGCCCAGCCTGATTTATGGGACCTCCTTCTTGTCATGGCTACCAAGGACCACTCTTCTTCTGCCAACAAGTCATTGCCTGACAAATAATTATTTCCTATGTTTCCCTATGGGGTTTTTTAATCTCCAATATCTTTACATATCTTGCTAGATAGACTTCCCTCAACAGGGTTTACAAACGCTTATCCTCTTTGTCCACTTCAAATAACTTTAAACAACTATTCTTAGATTTCTTGCAACATCTGCTGTCCTCTTGCACAGATTACGCTTTTTAAAAACTAACAAACACTTTTTTTTAACGTCAACCCATTGTTGGAACTAGATAAATAAAGCATATATAAAAGTACTACCAAAAACTCATTGCAGCTTCGACCTTGTTATAGGAATGTTGTTTGTGGCTCAAGATGACTTGATTTCATCCATGAAGGATACATTTGATATATGTTTTCACATATTATAGACCAACAAGTTATTATAGCAGTTTAAATACGAGCGATCGGAAGCATGTTGCTGATCAGCTTCAGTTTCTTCTCTGAAGTTGCTCTATTTCTCTTCAGGTTTCTCTCAGACCAAGATTGAATGTGATGACAAGGGTGATGGATGGTGTGACATGTGCTGCTGGCCCACAGAACCAGGTGAGTATGCTGTCCATGTGCTCTGCAACAATGAGGACATCCAACACTCTCAGTTAAGATTAGTTTTCATGATTGTTGCCTCAAGACCTGAGATCATGGTGGTGGGCTTGTGATGGACACACTTTTCATGGCTGAAAGCTCTCCTGTAGAGGCTAAGCCCTCTCGATCAACAACACACCTGCCGCTAACTACGTGTGTCTACCTTAAATATCTTTACAAACTCAAAATGTGACCTCTAGCACCAAACGCTTGCTGCAGTTCTTGGTGTCAGAGGTGACACACAAGGTATCGGGTTTTAGGTGCAATTACTTTTTCATATAGGACCAAGTATGTTTGGATAGCTTTTTCCCCTTGAAAACTGCCGTTTAATATTACACATTCTTGTCTAATATTATAAATGTATTGATCTGAAACGTGTAAGTGTGACAAATATGGAATAAGATACGAAATCAGAAAGGAGGCAAATATTTTTCACAGCGCTAAGTCTGTAAATGATCTTCTTTGGCTGTAGTAGATCTTTGACTTGTTCCTTTTTTAATTGTTTGTTTAAAATTGTTTTCTCTAGGTTAAGGCGTACGGTCCAGGCCTTCAGAGCAGTGGTCTGGCTGTTGGAAAACCCACTGAATTCACAGTTGATGCCAAGCAAGGAGGAAAAGCTCCTCTGAAAATTATAGCCCAGGTATATCTGGCTTTGTATATGACCACAAATATGTTAAATATATTGCATGTACCGTATTTTTCAGAGTATGAGTCGCACTTAAAATCCTTTAATTGTGCGCCTTATGTATGAATTCTGGTTGTGCTTACTGACCTTGAACCGATTTTATGTAATACACGGCGCTCAAAAATCTGTCAAAAAATGTTTTAGTACGACTTTGGTAAGCTACGAAGTCGCACCGCTTGATGGATTGTCGGAGCATCATGGTTACGTAGTCAGCAGCCTCGCGGAGTGATACGCGCTGCGCTTCAACATAATATTACTGTATTGTGTGTGGATAAGGACCCCAAAATGGCACCTGTTAAGAGACATGCTTACGAAGCGGATTTCAAACTCAAGGCTGTCAGTCACGCAGTAGAACATGAGAATAGAGCAGCTGCGAGAGATTTCAACATTAATGAATCAATGGTACGGAAATAGAGGAAGCTAGAAGAAAGAGTTGAGTAAAGTTTGACTTATCTGACTGTTTTGTTTCGCTTAATGCGTTTTATAATCCAGTACGCCTCATGTATAAACCAGACCTGTTCATCAACAGTGCGCCTTATGGTCCGAAAACTACGGTGTGTTAAATCTGATTGAACTAATCCTTGTCTTCTGCACAGGATGGTGAAGTCAATTCTGTGGATGTCCAGGTTAAGGATAATGGCAACAGCACATACACCTGCACCTACACCCCACGTAAGCCTGTGAAGCACACTGTGATGGTCTCCTGGGGAGACTGAGAGTCCATTCAGGGTGAGTATGCACTCACTTTCACTCTTGCATGCAGGGTTTGCCTTTTCTTCTCACTGAAAAGTCTCTTGAGTTTTGGTGTTTGTGCCCACAGATGAATATCGGAGCAGGCTGTCATCCAAACAAGGTGAAGGTCTCTGACCCTGGAGTGGCAAATACGGGCCTCCAAGCCTTCCAGCCAACATACTTCACTGTTGACTGCTCAGAGTCTGGTCAAGGTAAAGCTCCATAAAACTGTGTGTGTGAGAGTAAAGAGCGCAAACATATGCTCATGTCAAAGAAATATTCCAAACAACCGATATTACAGGGAAACTTATTTAACCCACCTGCTGTTTGAGGCTAAAAATGACTGTAGAGCATTACCTGCAAAGGTAACATGCTAACACAGCCTTTGTCCTCTGCCATCAGGACAAAGGCTGTTTGCGTTTAGGCTATTCCAATGACATCCTTCAGGGTCAAAGTGGATCCTTCTCAAGGCAGAGGGACCAGGACTCAGCCGCAGTGGTAAGAATACCTGTACTGCCTCACAAAGTCAGAGAGTGCTAACAAAAAACAGTCCGTTTATTTAGTTTATTGGTCTATAATACGGTCTGAATGTTTTCCGTCATACTACATGGAACAACTCTTCATAACACTTTTATGAAAATGTTTGACGAAATTGACAAGATCAAAATTCAATCACAATGGCAAGGATTTAAAAACAAGAATAAACATGAATAAACAGGGTTGTAGTTGGTACGCGAATGTAAACAGGTCCTTTTGAGCTGTCATTTGAACTGCGTACCAGTCAAAGCAGTAGTAGCAGCAGGCTGTGAATGACTTTGAAATCATCAGCAACCACACCAACACACACTGTTAAATATACACCTGTGCAACAGGCGAGAGAAGAAATGCTCACACATGCGGGCGTGGATTGTAGTTACTTTGTAGTTACTTTGTATTATGTGGGTTCTTATAAGACAAGGAAGCGTTCTTCTGGCTGTTATGCATCATATTAAATGGGAGAATGTGGATCGCTTCCCTTTCCCGTGACAGGGTCCCCTGGGAGTTGCGTGACCTACGGTGGAGATCACATTCCCAAGAGCCCTTTCAGTGGCAGCGTGGCAGCCATGCTGGACCTTAGCAAGGTCAAGGTGACAGGCCTGGGAGACAGTATGTACCTCTGTCATTGTTCTTGTACATCCACACCTTCTGACACCAAGCCTCAGGCTACATAAAGCCTAGTGATAACCTATGAAACCATCATTTGCTTTTAAATGTTTGTCTAAGCATGAATGTTTTTACGATGGCTTTCCCCCCCACCTTGTACAGTTGCCAGTATATTGATGTTTTCATTTAATTTTTTAAAATGAATCTAAGCTTTTCGAGCAGATCAGAGGTGTCAGTGTATTTTCTTTGGTCTCTGTTCTGGCAGAGATAGCTGTTGGCAAAGACCAGCTCGTGCTGGTGTTTGTTTCTTCCTCCCCATTATCACCACAGCTTTATTCAAAGAAGGTGATCTGATCTTTTGGCTCGTCTGTCCAATAGTGTAGATTTCTGGTGAGTATCAGCTGCGCTGGGTATGTAAATCGGGCCATCCAGCTGCGGTACTGATCCGACGCCACTTGTGCCAAAAATCCGGACAAATGTCGTTTGATCATGGAGCAAATCTGAGCCAAATAGACTGATCATTTTTTTCACATGGCGTCTCATCAGAGGAAACTTTTCCTTTTCCAAGTTCCTGTAGAACTGTCAGAAAAATCCTGGAAGCGCTGTCTGAATTCTGTTTCGAGACATGTAATCACAGACACATATTTCCCTTTTTAGCAGAAAGGTTGGCCTGTGGATAAGCAGTTCTGATCTTGGACAGTGTGGGGAACTGCACAACGTTGAAGTTGTGCAGTTGTGTCTTAAAGAGATTGACCTTCACACAAAATGCTT
Organism: Oreochromis niloticus; assembly: GCF_001858045.2. Taxonomy (NCBI): domain Eukaryota; kingdom Metazoa; phylum Chordata; class Actinopteri; order Cichliformes; family Cichlidae; genus Oreochromis; species Oreochromis niloticus. The sequence continues at coordinate 5,150 of NW_020328648.1, forward strand.
TCATGTGCGCATAAAGTTGTGGTACAAGCTGCTCTTTCCCTCGTAGGCTCTTGTTCAGGGTGGTTAAATGATCAGCAAGATCAACTAAAAATGCAAGGTCTGCCAACCATAGAGGGTCATTCAGCTCATGAAGAGGTCGGTCCTTCTCTTTCAAAAATGGTCAATTTCTGATCTCAGGGAGTAAAGACGCTTCAGCACGGCGCCGCGGCTTAGCCAGCGCGCCTCCGAGTGGTAGAGTAGATCCCCATATTCAGCATCCACTTCAGAAAGGAAAGCCTGAAATTCTCTGTGCTACAGTCCTCTTGCTCGAATTATGTTGACACTTTTTACAATAGTGTTCATTACATCTCCAAGATTGACTGTCTTGGCACAAAGGGCTTCTTGGTGAACAGTACGGTGCATTTTAACAGCCTCACCTCCAGCCTCTTTCACCTCAGCGCACATCATAGACGCCATTCCTTTGTGTGCACCTGCCATAGCTGGAGCCCCGTCTGTTGTATCTGCACACAGCTTGTCCCATTTAAGTCCCATTTTGTCAGTTGAGTCTGACACAGCTTCAAAAGTATCCATACCCGTTGTTGTGCCTTTTAGACTCTTAAGATCGAGCAGCTCCTCTGTAACTCCACGTCTTGCGATGAGTTGGGCCACCTCATAGCTGCTATTGGAGCCTTTTCCTGGACTTTTTGAGCACAAAAAAATACTGTTGCTGACCCTGCAGGACAGCTACTATTTACTTTACTTTCTGCTCTCGCTCAGCACCAGTGTAGGATGCATAGACCTGATGTTTGGTTTCATAATGACGTCGTACATTATACTCTTTCATAACTGCCACAGTTTCAGTGCAGATAAAACAGACACTTCCCCTTGAATTCTTTGAAGAAATATTCACTCTCCCACCGTGTCTGAAATTTTCTGCACTCACTTTCTACCTTATTGTCCTTTTTGGTGGAGCAACTGCCTTGATCAACAGTAGCTTCCCCTGGTGTTAAAACTAAGAAGTGCAATACACTCAAGCAAAAGTTGAAGTGCGGGCCATATTCTATTCTATTTATAAAATTTCTTGCGGGCCAATTAAAAATGGGCCGCGGGCCGTAGTTTGGACACCCCTGCTATAGACATTAGCACACACTCCAACAGGTTTTCATCCTCTAGAGTCACTTGGATGACACTGAAAACACTACGTCCAGATAAACTCCGTGTATATAGCGTATTATCTTACAAAAAATACAAACAAATATAAAATAAGTATTTTATTTTCTAAATGTAATGCTTCCTTTTAGGAGGAAGGTGGAGGAGCAGCTCCAGCAGAGCAACACCAGAGGTGTGTGGAGAGGACTGAACACCATCACTGGACGGAGCACTGTGAGCGGAGGGGGTCCAGAGTCTGGAGACCAGGTTCTGGCTAACAGACTGAACCAGTTGTTTAACAGGTTTGATTCAGTAGCACTTCCCTCCCCATCCACCAGAGCTCGTCACACCTCTCTGCAACCCCCCATAGCACCGGGGACATGAAATGCACCTCACCTGTCCCCGTTTTCCTTTTCCTTCAACCACTCTACTGGGTCCAAGTCGTCTCCACCTGCTACGGCGGCTGAGATCCTTTGGGGTGAACAGGATGCTCCTAAGGACATTTTATGACACTGTGGTGGCGTCTGCTATTTTCTGTGCTGTGGTCTGCTGGAGTGGTGGAATGGCAGAGAGGGACAGGGGGAAACTCAACAAGCTGGTCAGGAGGGCCAGCTCTGTCCTGGACTGTCCGCTGAAGTCCATCGAGCAGGTTGGGGAGGAGAGGATGTTGTCTAAGCTAACATCCATCATGGACAACACCTCCCACCCCCTGCATGAGACTGTACGAGCACTGAGCAGCTCCTTCAGCAGTGGACTTTTACGCCCACAGTGTAGAGAAAGTGAAACAAATAGAAGTCCCCGTTGATGCTTTTTTATTTTCCATTGATATTGACAGCCTCTATACAAATATAGACATTAGAGAGGGAATCAACTCCATAAGGAGAATCTTTCAAAAATATCCAGATAAGAGAAGACCAGATAAAGAACTGTTACAATTATTGGAAATAAACCTCATGAGGAATGATTTTGAGTTCAACGGGGAATTCTATTTACAGATTAAGGGTACGGCAATGGGGAAAACTTTGCCCCAGCCTATGCCAACATCTTCATGGCAGAGTGGGAGACCTCTGCATTGGAGAAATGTGTTAAAAAGCCATTATATTATTATCGATTCTTGGATGATACCTGGGGGATTTGGCAACATCCTGAGCGAGACTTTGAGGTGTTTTTGAGGACTCTTAATGACCATAATGCTTCCATCAAACTGAAATCCACCATTAATAAATCCTCAATTGATTTTTTAGACACAACTACATTTAAGGGCCCAAATTTCCCGAATCACCACAAATTAGATGTTAAAGTCTTTTTCAAACCTACAGATACACATGCCTTACTGTTCAGAACAAGTTTTCACCCAAAACACACATTTGCAGGGATAATTAAATCCCAATTACTGAGATTTCACAGGATCTGCACTCAACAGAGTGATTTGGGGGAAGCAGTCAAGATTTTATTCTCAGCTCTCTCCACTAGGGGGTACTGTTGGTCCTTTTTAAGAAAATGTTTCAATTCATTCTTGCAGACCAAGCCAATTGATGTTTCTCCCTCATCCCAGTGGTGATCACATATTCTCCCTCCACCTGCAAATTGGTCAGAGTTATCAAGAGCAACTTTCAAAGGTTCACTCAGGACACACATATGCTTCAGGATCACAAGGCAATTGCAGCCTTCAGGAGGAACAAAAACCTGGGTGATCTCCTTGTAAAGGCTAAAATCTCACCTCTCTCTGAGCCTAAGCGCAGAGATCAGGGCAATTTTTCCAGCAGCACAAGTGGGTGGGCAGTTATTCCAATGGTAATGTTTTTCTATCACTGTGCAAAGGGACTCCAAGATCTAAAAACTGTGTATATTTGATCACTTGTAGGAACTGTGGAATCCAATATGTGGGAGAAACAGGAAATACACTTTTGGTTAGATTCACAGTTTTTGCCTTGTTGGGAGCTTTTAAGGACCAGCCTTGAATTTTACACATTTGATAAGTGAAGACTGGATGCTTAGTGACGAGAGCTGGGATAATCTGGACAGAATCTGCAGCCTGCATCTCCAAATCAGAAATGGCTTTAGATCTGACGCTAGCAGACAGGCATGCATGTCTCAGGGTGATTACACACTAACACATTGTGATTAATCACACACATTTGTATACATTTTATTCACAAGATTTAAAAAAAAAACAAAAACAAAACACTATACAAAAGTGTTTTGTGACAGGCCGCTAGTAACAAAGTGCTTAAAGATTTAAAATTGGTTCTTTCCCAAGTTTTCTGTTATGTGCACACACATTCCTTGACTTAGGTGCTTTTTAATTCTCCAACAATGGTCAGTGCCAAGTGTTTACACAAACAAAAAACAAACAAACAAAAACATTACTCAGAAAATGGTCAGGTACAAGAACTGGACTAAAAAGGAGTGGAAAAACCAGATAATGTCCAAAGAAATACTTCAGCGTGTGGCTCACGACTTTTGCACAGTACTGTAAATGTTATTAATAATAATAATAATGAAAGATGTCAAAATGTAGCTTTCTCATTTTTAAAAAATTCCCATACACATTATTCTTTTCTTCTAGTGAAGGTGCCTCCTCCTTCTGACCTTAGGGTAACTAATTTCTCAGACAGTGACATCACGGTGCGCTGGGAAGCTGCAGCTGATGATGATGTTTCTTACCTCACTAAGTGGAGGCGACCTGAGACAGGTGGGGAAGAACTATTGGACTGTTGGAGTACATATTATGAAGTAAAAATACAATGTCTCAATAAACTGTTGTCCTGTGTCTTAAGGAGCATCAGATATCACTGTCTGCACTCTATGGAGATGGAGCTCAGAGTGAAGCTGTGGCCGTATGCTACAGCACCTGTGAGTCACACATTTTCTGATCCTGAACATTTCTCAAACTCAGGAGGGGAGAGCCTGAAACCATTTACCTAAGTCACATTAGCAGCAGTCATATTCTGTCATATTGTGTCTCTATGTACAATATAGCATTACTAATACAATAACCTGTACGTCAATGAACTTCATTGTGTAATTGATGGCAGTTCTCAAAGTACTAGTCACTTAAAGGTTAAATTTCACATCTAAATTCTCATCTTTGAGTAACTAGAACTCTGAGCTATGAAATAAATGTAGTGAGGTTAAAGTATCAAATCAAAGTATCAAATTCTCTGTTATACTTTACATTTATTTTCTAAAAAAACACTTTGCTCTGCTGCCAAAATAATTTCCTCCTATAAAGGAAGAAAGTGAGTGTTAAGTGTCGTTAGCTGTGGTACTTTATCTCTTCTATGATGTTGCTGCAGGCTCTGGTGGAGGCCCAACCAGCCTCACGCTTTCTGATGAGACTGCCGTCAGCATGGTGATCAGTTGGGTACCTCCCAATGCTCATGTCCTCCAGTATCACGTGTCCTACACAGCATTGACTGGAGCTGATAGCCAGGATCACACTGTGAGTGGGTCGTAGTCATCACATCTTCACCTCTTCTGGGCTTCAGCCGGCTGTCATGTGTCAGAATTCCAGAAATTCCACAAGTCCCAAAACTTTAAATGAGTTCTGACTGTGTTGGGATGATAGTGTTGTTTGTTGTCTGCAGGTGCTGGTCCCTGGTGGAGAGAAGCAGGTGATGCTGGAGTCACTGCAGCCAGATGCACGTTACAGCATCTTGGTCACCGCTGAGTACCACAACAGAGAAGGAGGCAGCGGTTCAGCTCAGGGCAAAACTGGTGAGTCAAACAAGGGAAAGATGCCAAGACAGCTCAAGTGCAACTTCCAGTTAAGACCGACAGGCTTACATGCAAAAAGTGCAAATGTCCCATTACTTTACCCTTACAGGAGGATATGCATACTTGAAGGTTTCCACATATAGAAACATCAAGGTTTGTGGGCAGTATTGTTTCTACAGCACTACACGTACAGTCATTTTGGTCCAGAGACACAGATTCCTTTCTCTCAGACCACTCCAGTATCTGTGTGTCATGGAGACCAGTATCTGCCGTTGATGGATATCCTATTGTAATCCAGGATGTAAAAGGTATTCTGTAATCACGTCTACAGTGATGTGAAAAGGTGTTTGCCCCCTTCCTGGTTTCCTAGTGTTTTGCATATTTATCACACTTACATGTTTCAGATCATCAAACACATTTTAATATTAGACACAGATAAGACAAGTTAATACAAAATGCAGTGTTTAAATGATGATTTCATAGATTAGGGAGAAAGATTATCCAACCCCCTGGTCCTGTGTAAAAACAAATTGCCCCTCTTGTTAAATGACGAGTTAACTGTGATTAACCAATTTTGGAAACCTCAGTTCAGTGTTACTAGACACACTCAGGCCTGATTAATTGCAGACTTGTGAATCAAGAAATCAGTTAAATAGAACCTGTCTGACAAAGTGAAACAGGCTAAAAGACCTCAAAAAGCAACACATCGTGTCACCAGCCATCCTCCTGGTCCTCAGTGTTAATGCCCACTTAACTGGGTCCTTCAGTGGAAAGGCTCAAGCAGAGGAAGCCTAATATAACAAGATGAGACTGACAAATATTCTATTTGAATGTTTAAAAAGAAAAATATCACAGTATTTATGCTTTCACTGAGCATATACCTGCATCAATGATGAACTCTCAAGGCTGAAAAGTCCTGGCCTCGGTCAGCCACCGTCCACTCACACACACACGGCTCACATCACCAATCCCTGACTGCTTGATCATAACAGCAATTGGGCTGCTGGGAACATGACGGCCGTTCTTCTCGATGTTAACAAGGTGCTCACCAATCTCCTTGGGAACAAAGGAGATTCCTAAGACAGACAAAACAGATACTGGCTGACTCACACACCTGAGCCCATCATCTAATCACGTCTTCCCTGTTAAAGATGTTGCCGGGACCGCAGGAGAGGGTGGTGTGTGTGCTACAGGAGCAGTGTGAAAGCCAATAAAAACGTGCTAAACTGCAACGCTGCTGTTGTCGGGTCTTCATTGTCACACATATATCCTTACTAAATTGACTGCATTTTTATTGCTTCAGTTTAGGCATCTGATCAGAATGTTTCCAGGCATGTAGACTTATAGAAAACCATTATCAGTGTAAGTGTAAGCGTTGCTGCAAAAACCCTCCGCACTTGTACCTGCAATATTTCAGCCCAGCCATAGCGCCAGGCGAAGCTCATGACCCTCAAAACATGGAGCGCAAACTCATTTGTGCATCCACAGTGAAGTCTGTTGTTGCCTCACAGAAGACCCCTAAAAACAGGACATAGAACATACATTACACAGTTGTATCTCTAAATATAATCATAAGCCCATATAACCTTCAAAATGAGACCAGTCTACTGTAATTTAGGTTTTACACAGTTCAGCTGGCAGCTGGCAGAGTTCCCTTTATTCCCTTCATAAAGTTACTCACACAAGTTTGGGCCCTGATTTGATCTGAATTCTGCAATAATCTACACTATTGGACAGACGAGCCAAAAGATCAGATCACCTTCTTTGAATAAAGCTGTGGTGATAACGGGGAGGAAGAAACAAGCACCAGCACAAGCTGGTCTTTGCCAACAGCTATCTCTGCCAGAACAGAGACCAAAGAAAATACACTGACACCTCTGATCTGCTCGAAAAGCTTAGATTCATTTAAAAAAATAATAAAAACATCAATATACTGGCAACCGTACAAGGTGGGGGGAAAGCCATCGTAAAAACATTCATGCTTAGACAAACATCCATCCGTCCATCCATTCGCTTCCGCTTATCCTTTTCAGGGGCGCTGGAGCCTATCCCAGCTGTCATAGGGCGAGAGGCGGGGTACACCCTGGACAGGTCGCCAGTCTGTCGCAGGGCTAACACACAGGGACAGACAACCATTCACACCTAGTGACAATTTGGATTATCCAATTAACCTATCCCCACAAGCTGCATGTCTTCGGATGGTGGGAGGAAGCCGGAGTACCCGGAGGGAACCCACGCAAACACGGGGAGAACATGCAAACTCCACACAGAAAGACCCCGGCCTGATGGTGGAATTGAACTCAGGACTTTCTTGCTGTGCGGCAACAGTGCTAACCACCGTGCCACTGTGCTGCCTGACAAACACTTAAAAGCAAAGTTCAAATGACAGCTCAAAAGGACCTGTTTACATTCGCGTACCAACTACAACCCTGTTTATTCATGTTTATTCTTGTTTTTAAATCCTTGCCATTGTGATTTGAATTTTGATCTTGTCAATTTCGTCAAACATTTTCATAAAAGTGTTATGAAGAGTTGTTCCATGTAGTATGACGGAAAACATTCAGACCGTATTATAGACCAATAAACTAAATAAACGGACTGTTTTTTGTTAGCACTCTCTGACTTTGTGAGGCAGTACAGGTATTCTTACCACTGCGGCTGAGTCCTGGTCCCTCTGCCTTGAGAAGGATCCACTTTGACCCTGAAGGATGTCATTGGAATAGCCTAAACGCAAACAGCCTTTGTCCTGATGGCAGAGGACAAAGGCTGTGTTAGCATGTTACCTTTGCAGGTAATGCTCTACAGTCATTTTTAGCCTCAAACAGCAGGTGGGTTAAATAAGTTTCCCTGTAATATCGGTTGTTTGGAATATTTCTTTGACATGAGCATATGTTTGCGCTCTTTACTCTCACACACACAGTTTTATGGAGCTTTACCTTGACCAGACTCTGAGCAGTCAACAGTGAAGTATGTCGGCTGGAAGGCTTGGAGGCCCGTATTTGCCACTCCAGGGTCAGAGACCTTCACCTTGTTTGGATGACAGCCTGCTCCGATATTCATCTGTGGGCACAAACACCAAAACTCAAGAGACTTTTCAGTGAGAAGAAAAGGCAAACCCTGCATGCAAGAGTGAAAGTGAGTGCATACTCACCCTGAATGGACTCTCAGTCTCCCCAGGAGACCATCACAGTCTGCTTCACAGGCTTACGTGGGGTGTAGGTGCAGGTGTATGTGCTGTTGCCATTATCCTTAACCTGGACATCCACAGAATTGACTTCACCATCCTGTGCAGAAGACAAGGGATTAGTTCAATCAGATTTAACACACGGTAGTTTTCGGACCATAAGGCGCACTGTTGATGAACAGGTCTGGTTTTATACATGAGGCGTACTGGATTATAAAACGCATTAAGCGAAACAAAACAGTCAGATAAGTCAAACTTTACTCAACTCTTTCTTCTAGCTTCCTCTACTTCCGTACCATTGATTCATTAATGTTGAAATCTCTCGCAGCTGCTCTATTCTCATGTTCTACTGCGTGACTGACAGCCTTGAGTTTGAAATCCGCTTCGTAAGCATGTCTCTTAACAGGTGCCATTTTGGGGTCCTTATCCACACACAATACAGTAATATTATGTTGAAGCGCAGCGCGTATCACTCCGCGAGGCTGCTGACTACGTAACCATGATGCTCCGACAATCCATCAAGCGGTGCGACTTCGTAGCTTACCAAAGTCGTACTAAAACATTTTTTGACAGATTTTTGAGCGCCGTGTATTACATAAAATCGGTTCAAGGTCAGTAAGCACAACCAGAATTCATACATAAGGCGCACAATTAAAGGATTTTAAGTGCGACTCATACTCTGAAAAATACGGTACATGCAATATATTTAACATATTTGTGGTCATATACAAAGCCAGATATACCTGGGCTATAATTTTCAGAGGAGCTTTTCCTCCTTGCTTGGCATCAACTGTGAATTCAGTGGGTTTTCCAACAGCCAGACCACTGCTCTGAAGGCCTGGACCGTACGCCTTAACCTAGAGAAAACAATTTTAAACAAACAATTAAAAAAGGAACAAGTCAAAGATCTACTACAGCCAAAGAAGATCATTTACAGACTTAGCGCTGTGAAAAATATTTGCCTCCTTTCTGATTTCGTATCTTATTCCATATTTGTCACACTTACACGTTTCAGATCAATACATTTATAATATTAGACAAGAATGTGTAATATTAAACGGCAGTTTTCAAGGGGAAAAAGCTATCCAAACATACTTGGTCCTATATGAAAAAGTAATTGCACCTAAAACCCGATACCTTGTGTGTCACCTCTGACACCAAGAACTGCAGCAAGCGTTTGGTGCTAGAGGTCACATTTTGAGTTTGTAAAGATATTTAAGGTAGACACACGTAGTTAGCGGCAGGTGTGTTGTTGATCGAGAGGGCTTAGCCTCTACAGGAGAGCTTTCAGCCATGAAAAGTGTGTCCATCACAAGCCCACCACCATGATCTCAGGTCTTGAGGCAACAATCATGAAACTAATCTTAACTGAGAGTGTTGGATGTCCTCATTGTTGCAGAGCACATGGACAGCATACTCACCTGGTTCTGTGGGCCAGCAGCACATGTCACACCATCCATCACCCTTGTCATCACATTCAATCTTGGTCTGAGAGAAACCTGAAGAGAAATAGAGCAACTTCAGAGAAGAAACTGAAGCTGATCAGCACATGCTTCCGATCGCTCGTATTTAAACTGCTATAATAACTTGTTGGTCTATAATATGTGAAAACATATATCAAATGTATCCTTCATGGATGAAATCAAGTCATCTTGAGCCACAAACAACATTCCTATAACAAGGTCGAAGCTGCAATGAGTTTTTGGTAGTGACTTTTATATATGCTTTATTTATCTAGTTCCAACAATGGGTTGACGTTAAAAAAAAGTGTTTGTTAGTTTTTTAAAAAGCGTAATCTGTGCAAGAGGACAGCAGATGTTGCAAGAAATCTAAGAATAGTTGTTTAAAGTTATTTGAAGTGGACAAAGAGGATAAGGCGTTTGTAAACCCTGTTGAGGGAAGTCTATCTAGCAAGATATGTAAAGATATTGGAGATTAAAAAACCCCATAGGGAAACATAGGAAATAATTATTTGTCAGGCAATGACTTGTTGGCAGAAGAAGAGTGGTCCTTGGTAGCCATGACAAGAAGGAGGTCCCATAAATCAGGCTGGGCTGTTTGTTGCTGGCAGGTAAAAGAAAAAACAGAGAAAAATCAAAATCAGGGGAAGTCCAGGCTGAACAAGGTTTATCCCTCGGAATTTTCACTCCAAGATCCCCTGCCTGGACCTCCCCCTAGCAGATAAACATAGAGAGGCAGGTGAGCCGAGGGCTCGAACCTGAGCCTCTATGTTATGAACCTGCTAGCTCACCACATAGCAGAACGTGGAATATCCTTGTATTTAAAGAGCGCAAGGTGCACATCGGGCACCCAGCCTTTCGCAGGAGACCACACATTTTTACACTCAAATACTCACATTTCACACACTCACACCTGCTTTTTTTCCCTGCCCACCTTTTTCTCCACTTATTTATCAACAACCACTCCTTTTTCATCTCTGCTACCTTGCCTTTATTACATCCTCTTAGCTAGCATCAGTGACCGGAGAGCAACAACAGCAACCCAGTGCTTTTCTCATCATTTCTTTAGTCACGGTCAATTCATTGGCCTCTACGGATTAGCTAAAGCAACTTTACAAAACAAGTTTCCCCGAAGAGCCCAGTTGTCATCTTAGCTGCCTAGATTTGAGGACCTAGCTAAGGACGGTAGTTACGGACACAAACACATGTAACTTACGGAAAAAAAGCCTGGGGTCCCTCTGTCACTGTGCTTATTAGGTGGTAATAATTTGATGTAAAAGTGTCGGAGACAGTGTGAAAAAATGAAGGCAGAGTTGGTAGCCTGAAGAGAGAAAGTTGCAAGTTGTGGAAGGTGGAGTAATAAGCAGCAAATAGTTGAGGAATGAAGAGCTGACAAGCATGGGTATTTTGCGGTAATAAAAGGAAATAAGAGAGCAGGCGGAGGAGTTGGCAAGAGCAGGAAAAGGGAGAAGCGACTTGGCTTCTCCCCGCCCCCAAGCAATGGTCGTGGCAGCGAGTCCGTGAGGGATTCGAACTCGGGCGCTCAGATTGAAAGCGCCACTTCTTACGTCTTACGCCAAACGACCAGCCAGCGAAAGTAGGAAAAAAAGGACATTTATCTTTTGTTCGGCAATACTTGTTTTTTTGTGTGCAAAACATGTATGGTGCTCGGTAAAGATGACACGCCGACTCACTTCTTCTTTTTTTGGTTTTTTTTTGGTTTGACAAAGTTTGTTTTCATATTAAACCAATGTCAGTGACGTCATTCTATGCCACTACCACAGGTAAGGAAAAGCCTGAATCCGTAGATCTTTTTCTTTTCTTTTTGTTGTCTAAAACACAAAAATCGCCAAACAGTCAGCTCACAAAGTTGCAGCTTGGTGGCAATTTGGCAGAACGGCCAATGACTTAAAGCATTTAGGTGCATATATCTTGCCACAAGACATGTGTGCTAAGCTAGCTAAATTAGTTTCTGTTAGCGAATCAAGTGACTATGTGCACGATAGCATATGCTAGTTCCGGTGCGGAAAATCCTGTGTGGAGCTTTGTTTCCGGTGTCCTATTCGCGCCCTGTTTAATGTCCAAAAGAAGTTAGCCAAATGAATGAATTAAGCGTCGATTTACATTTCTATAGATGTCTTGGTCATTTACCCAATATATCTGTAAATGATGTTCACGGACTTGTCGATATTTTGCCCCCACGCCTCAGAGCAAAGGAGAAAAGGGATTCAAATGTTATATTTCTCAGCTGTCCCTCGTTTATTGCGGTGTTATGTTCTAAAAATAACCAGCGATGGGTGAAATCAAGTAGCCAATTTTATTTTTTTGATGCGTGGACATCGTGGACATCCAGTACTGCACTTTTTAATTTAGAAGGTAAGTCACAACATACCCTTCATACATACTAATGTATAGAAACCCTCACCAGCAATCGTTCATTTTTTGTGTGGCTTTTTTCACGGTTTGTTAACATGCTGTGTAGGTGTGGACACAACGGGAAACATCTGTGACTGTTGTTCACCTGTAGTTTGAATGCTGAACATTTGCCTGTTTAAAGAATAAGACCAGTCACTATACAGAGATGTGCTTCTGAATGTGGACGATGTGTCTTATGCTGCAGTGATGCAGTTCTGCTTGTGTTGAGTGATGCAAACAACCAATCGATCTAAACTCTTTAAATGTCAATCACGTGGTTACCGGCTACCGGCGAAAATAATCGGTACGGTAAACCAATTTCTGTTTTAGCGCATTTGCGCGCTGTGTGTTTTTGTGGTCTTCTTTTGTGGCTAATTTAGTGAATTTTGGTCTGATCGTGGTGAAACTTGGTGTGTGGAGTCAGTGATAGCTCTGGGAGCTAACCAGCCTATCTTTAAACGTCAAAATCTATCATTAGATTTTTTTGTGACACAACAGTGGTGAGTGTTCCCACCTTCTGCTCTTTGGAACTTAACGCAATCTTTCCATTTTCAAGTTTTGGACATGATTTTGGAGTATATCTTCGCAGTAGCGATTTACCGCAAAGTAAAGCTACCGGAAATGTGCAACCCCACATCCGGCCTCAAACCAGGAAGTTAGCATTTTCTCGTGCACATAGTAAAGTTCAAGCTCCTCACATATCATCATCCAGGGTACAGTCATATGCTGATGAGGAGATCCCATGCAGGCAACATTAAGGCAGTGTAACAAGTTAAATATGCACTAATTTGAAGGTATTTCCTAATATCTAACATAAAAAAAGGCAGTTTACATTGTAAACTGAGAAAAAAAGGCAGTTTACAAAATCCTAAAACATAAAAATAGATTTAAAATAATGATAAATGTTTGCCTGCAACTGACACAGCCAACACAAATGTCATTGAATAAAAGCAAACCCTGTGATAACATGTTTTTGTTTTTCTAGAATAGAAGAAGCACATTTTAAAAAGCCAGTAGGAATAAATCTTTGTTGTTACTGCATGATTAGAATGAAGTAACAACAAGTCTGGCTGGAATCAGAAGTGGTAATCTGTGTACTGTGCTAGTGATCTGCATAATTCACCTTAGATGGTCATCTGTTTGGATGGCTGAAGTGGGTTAACGACACAGCTAATTTCATCAGGCTGCTACTGAAACATCTAAAATGATCTGCATCCACGATCCACCAGCTCAACAGCAACATCTGTCAGCTGTGCATCCAACTGGAGGCCTTGGCCTGCTGTGCTCAGGCGCTGGGCCGCGATTTCCGTCCCTTGTTGACGACCTGGCTGTATCCTGTGCTGGAGAAAGCTGGTGAGGAGACGCTGCTGGTCAGCCAGGCGGCGCTGAGCTCCATATGGAACATCAATAAGGTCTGTGGATACGCTTCCCTCAAGGAACTGATCAATGAGAACTCTGACTACCTGCTTAATGACATATCACTCAACCTTCAGAGGCTCAGCCTGCATTTACAGGTAGTTATGATGTGTTTTTTGTTTTTACCCAAAATGGACACAGAAATAACTGCTGGAGGGTTTACCCGATTTCCTCCTTGGTCTGCTTAAGCCTGTGCTGCCCTGAGCTTGTACTGTATTTCATTATAATCCTGTCTTGTTGGCCAGGCTCCACCGGTGTTGACAGTTCTGTTGACTCACTCTGACTGCAGCCTGCTGGTCGGGGACATGGTTCAGGATCTGGATCTCAGCTACGAGCGCACAGCTGCTCTTTTCTGCTCCGCGCTGCACGCGCTCATGAAGGCACTGGGTAAGATTTCAACAGTGATGTCAGCTTGAGTCTCACGTATACTGGGAGTCAAAGAGGACAAGGAAGAAAATGTGACTCATTGCATGCTCTGCCACATGTTTTATGTTGCTTAACTTTATGTTTTCTGCAGTGCCTTTCAAAGTTTCTATCAAGGAGTACACTTCAGGATGTATAATTTGCTCGTTATCAAATTATCAGTATCTTTGGAAACATTTAATACATCGTGATGGTTTAATTGCTGAGTGGTTTTCTGTTGTAGAATTAATATTCATAATAATATTCATACAGAAGTTTTACAAGCCCGCACAGTAAAAATGTATGAATTAAATGTTACTGATGGGCTCTTTTCAAAAACATCAGCGTCTGTGTCACACTGATTTTGATTAACTGACTTATTTTATTGTAACCAAACCTATGCTCATATTGTTGTCTTGTTTTTCCTTTAGCGAGGTGGTTTCCTTCCACTTGTAGCAGGACCAGTACGTCTGTCAGCTCCAGGCAAAGCTCCAGTGACCAGGAAGACCTCAGCATTCGCCAGTTCCTGCTGAATTACCGCAAACAGAAAGAACTGGCAGAGGGCATTGGAATAGAGGACGATGACACTGAAGACCGAGGTAATAGGTCTGTCTAAGGGCCAGTGGAATATCAGCTGTAGACTGTAGTGGTGGTTATATTAGATTCAGAGTGTAGAGGAGATGACCCTTTTATGACCAGCAGGAAGGCACACACACACACGCAGTGTCTTAGGTTAATGACACACCATATGGGGTTTACAATGGGGGGTTGCTTTTATAAAACTGTTTGTAACAAAGAGTTGAGATTTGCAGAGGGACTGCCGGGCCATGCACATCTCCATTCTCGAAGATGAATAAGTGATAGAAGACGAATAAATGGTTGGGAAGTAACTATTAACCCTCACTATAAAGACATAAATGGTAACTATAAGTAACCACACAAGAGGTTTACTGCAGTGTAACTAAGGGAGGGTTCAGGGTCACCTGATCCAAGGCTGACTATATGCTTTATCAAATAGGAAAGTTGTAAGTGTAATGTTGAAAGTACAGAGGGTGTCTGTCTCCTGAATCCAGACTGGGAGCTGGTTCAGAGCAGAGCCCAGAAAGCTGAAGGCTCTGCCTCCCATTCTACTTTTAGAAAGAGCTAGTCTGAGAGTGAAGAGCTGTACCGGGGTGATGTGGTACCTTAATGTGTTTAAGATATGACGGGGCCTCATAATTCAAGACCTTGTTGAAATATTGCCATGTCTTTATAACTCAGTCTTCCTACGTGTTGCATCATTGCTGGAGATTTGTTATGACAGCTCAGTGATCTGTGGTTTGTTGGGCTCCTCTGAAAATATGACACAGTGTCTGAGAGTAGTGGAAGACAGAGTAAGTGAGCCTTCACTACCATAACTTAGCCAGTGAGTATGTAGACATGAACTGACCTGTCACTGGAGATACTGTCACAACAGCTAGATATGTAGTTCTTTACTCCGGGACACCGTCCAGCTGCTGGGAGCAAGCCCTGAAGCAGTCAATGACATCTGCTGCAGCAAAACTTGCATTTTGCTAGTGTTTATACTCAAAATCAGTATATAATCAGTCTCAGAAAGCTCTTGTGGTTGTTAGTCAGTCCTACCTTCTCTGTTTCAATGTATATGTGAGAAGGGAATTGCATAAAAAGGTAGATGTGACTTTATAATCTGTAATATCTCAGGTATGAACCAAATCTGGTGGATACCGTGCTGTTGGAGGGAAAGGAGCCAATGAGTAGAGAGGCGGTACCCCAAAGTTTAAAGCCAACTACAACTAATATTAATTTATTTTACGTGCATTTTCTTGAATATTGACTTGCTTGAATATTTGAATTTTAACATTTAAAACTAGTGAAAATATTACTAAGATTGTATGGATTAACTTTTTTCTTAGGTGCACCAGCACAAAAGTTAGGTGCACCCAAATTTTTCATCGCATCGCTTAACCCCACTGTTTTACATGTTTCACTTTATTTTAATTGCTGTCATACAGACAATATTGATTTGTAAATGATGAACTAACAAGCTTGTCGACACAAAGTTCTTTATTTGGAGCACAGTTCTACAGGAAAGATAAGTTACTGAAATAGTGCTTGTGCTTAAAGTGCTTTGGCACTCTTTGGCAATATTGTAGACAATGTTAAACTTGATCATCATCTGGGCCTCCTCTGACAATCTGTTTGCTGCTGCCTGCCGCTGAAAGGCAGTGGGGAGAGGGGGCACTTGGGCAGGGCATTTATCACCACATGTAATGTGTTTTCTGGATACACTGGTGCTTTTAAGCGTTCAGAGGTTGATGGCTCTGTGTCAGAGCACTGGCTATGAACTTCACACAGATCGGACGTAACGAAAAAGTTATCAATTGTTCTTTTCATCTTTTCTCATTACCCACAGCTACATCCACTTCTCAAGCGCCACAGCCTGGTGAGTATGTGATCTGCGTTCGCTTTGGAGGGGAGCACATCCCTAGCAGTCCATTCCAAGTCGCAGTGAGTGAGCTGCATTTAATCCTACGTGCCTACATGCTGTTTTGGCAACTTTCATGAATAAAACTGAGTTTCAGTCTCAGTCAAAACAATCGCAAACAGGCAGAGTACAGTTGTCAAGAATGACCCTCGAGTTAGAGAAGCAGTAGTGTCTTATGATGAGTCTTAAGCTGCGTCAAGTCAACGACATGAAGCACCTATGGGCGAGATAACTCGAGTAGATAGGACGTGGGCAAGACCCAAGATAAGCTTTTCTCAAATTCTACATAAGCAATTTAAGTGAGTGCTAATAAGAGTGACAGATGCCACTGACTGAAGTAAATGCATAAGCAGTCCCAGATGCCAAAGCCCTGATTGAATATCTTTGTTAAAGCCAATAAAGTCACATATGTTGTGTTGCTGTGAAAGCAGGAAACTGCCCATGCTGTCCAAAAACAGCTTTTTTTCCTGCTGTAAAGGTGGACATGGGAGCTTATATGAGAATGACTCTTGGAGGAATCACATTGTTTGTCACAGCTGTACTGGCTTCATTTTAATTGTTTTATTTTTCAGCCATTTAGTAGTGATGAAGTACTTTTAAAGTGCATTTAAGGAAAGTTCTCATTTCTCAGTGGAGTGTCAGTAAGACGGTATAAAGGAGTGGGGTCTGTATAAGAACACATTTTCAGATGAATAGGCAGTTGATGTAGAAATGGCGCGCATTACAAGTCGAACTTGATAATGAAGAGTGTTTACGTTGCTCCTCAGTACAGTAACTGCTGAGGTTACAGGATTTACGAGTGCCCTGGAGCACAGATCCATTCCCCTACAGAGGCTTTGTGATTGGTCCTGATGGCTGCAGCCGTTTCGCTATATCACTTTGACGCCGTTTTAATCCGCTCCAATGCCTTATCTTTTTCCCTCTCTCAATTCCTCCATCATCCCTGCCTACACCCTCCAAGTACTGGAAGGAGCTCCGTCAGACCAGCTCATGCAACAGAGCCAAATGCCCAACAGCCTGGGTATCTAAAACCTCAGCCTCCGGTCTCTCGGCCTTCTCAGCTTCAGTTTTTGTTCAGCTTCTCCTGTTGTCCCTTTGTCATCTATAGCACACATGGTCTCCTTTCATCAGACTGCATCATTGTCTGCTGTCTCTCATTGCAGGTGTTTCATCACTGAGAGGGTGCGTTCTCTCATTTCTCTCTCTCCATGTCAAAACGGGATGCCTGAAACACATGGACAGTTCAGCAGAGCTGCATAATGTTAAGAAGCCACAGCCTTCTGATGTTACAGGTCTGTATTAATTTCCTGTGTTCATTTAGTCTGTGACATGTTGTCGCTGTAACCAGAACTGTTGCCACAATCTCTTAACAACCTGTGATCTGACGTGTGCACTTGCGTGTCTCTCAGGCAACAGACCGACCAATGGGAATGATTGGCTGGATGTGGCAAGTCTGAGACCATTTGACCTGGTGATTCCATTCACCATCCAGAAAGGAGAGGTCACAGGTAACAGTCTACTTAATAAACAGATAGTTTGAGCATAATGATGTGTGTGTGTCATTGTTTTGTCCTCTGCTTTAGGTGAGGTCCGAATGGCATCAGGCAAAGTTGCTAAGCTTGACATCACAGACACAACGATGGCACAGTTGCTGACAAGTACGCTCCCACAGAGGCCGGTCTGCATGAGATGGATATCAAATACGATGGCACCCACATCCCAGGTATCTGCATATGGTCAGGAGAAATGCGTGGGAATGAAGTGCATGGAGAAAATAGTTTGGAAGGAAGTCACTAACCGCTCTTTTCTGTCTGTCAACAGGAAGTCCTTGCAGTTCTACATGGATTGCATGAACGGTGCCTATGGCCCTGGCCTTATCCACGATCCATCTGGAGATGTTCCAAGACTACATGCCTGGAAACATTCTGCCCGAAACCCACTGCTTCACCCCTCCCTGCAGCTGAGCCACAAACCTGCTGAAAACTGCTGTTCACAAACGCTGTCCATCTAATCTGACTGGGCTGGAGCTGTTTTGCAAAGAAGAATGGGCAAGAATTTCAGTCTCTAGATGTGCAAAGCTGGTAGAGACATACCCTAAAAGACTGGCAGCTGTAATTGCAGCAAAGGTGGTTCTACAAAGTATTGACTCAGGGGGCTGAATATTACGCACACCCACATTTCAGTTATTTATTTGTAAAAAATGTTTGGAATCATGTATGATTTCGTTCCACTTCTCACGTGTGCACACTCTGTATTGGTCTTTCACGTGGAATTCCAATAAAATTGATTCATGTTGTGGCTGTAATGTGACAAAATGTGGAAAAGTCAAGGGGGCCGAATACTTTCGCAGCACTGTATAATATTGACAACAGCACTGGTATTGGTATCAGATCGATACTAGCTTGTTTCTCTTCATCTGTCTGTAGCCACTGAACTGTATAAATGATTTTTGGAATGAAAAATCGTTAACTTCCTTTTCCCTGGGCTTTGCATCAGTCGCCTCCTCCAGCCTCATATTTCTGACAGTGTATCAAACAGGTGCTTTGTTCATCTTCTCCACATGTATTTCCTCATGGTGGCTTCTTATATAGTAATGTGCCAAAACGTTTTACTTGCATGGCTCACGTGGTAGTTGTGGGCGGGAGTGTGTAGCAGGGCAAACCACGCTTAACCTCCACAGGGCAACAGAGTTTGACCTTTGATGTCCCTATATGGGCCAGATGGACAATTATTCTGGATGGGTTTCTAAAACCTGTAGTGGTCCAGTTCTTTAACCTGAGCCCAAGGGTTTTCTGAGCTTCCTGCTCGAAAATGAATGCCCAAATTATTGAGTGCAATTACAAACTCTGTGTATACATCGTTATCAAGAAAGCTAACACTTGAATGTCATCAGAGGTGTAAATATTGCAGCAGATATTACTGTGTCAAAGTTACTGAGACTGACACAGAAAATGAGTAGAATTGATCCTCGCTAATTTTTTTATTATTTTTAACATATAACCCTTTTAAAAACGGTGCTTCAGTTCACATTTCACAAAACAAAGAACAAACAACCTTATTTTCATACACAATCTACAGGGTACATTGTAGTGAAATGCTTGTGTCTGAGCTGCAGCCTTATATTCCGAATCAGTATAACATCATCTGGCAAGTTTTATGTTTCTAAGTGAACCGTGAAAATTACAGCACTGCCAACACATAAATATCCAGACGTTGAAGAAAAGGCCAATTTGCACACATTGACACCATGTCAGTGAATTTTTAGGTATAAACAGCAGAAATTATTTAATTTATTTACAGCTAAAATACTTTTTGAGCCATATTTTTTCTTTTTTTACTTTTTTAGTTGACAACTAACAACAAATAACTAATATGCAGTTATAGAAAGGCAGGAAAATGTCACAGTTGCCAGTATTTTTACACTCATGTATACAATCAGTCGGTAACAAAAAGGAATACATTAGGAGAAAAAAAAAAAATGATAAGAAGAAAAAAGGGTGCTCGAGGTATAATAACGTATAAATCAAGTAACATTTGACCAGTCCTGTGTTTTACATGCTTTGGAATTTGTGTGTTTTTAGATTCTAGATAACTTGGTGGTTTTGTGGTCTTCTTTGCGGCTCTTTCAGTGAATTTTTCAGAGGCGGTGAAGCTTGGTGTTTGGAATCGTGATAGCTCTGGAAGATAACAGCCTTTCTTATCCGGTTACATGAGGTCTGATGAATTTGTGGTTCAGTTTTGTTTGTTTAGTGGACTTGTGTGCATTTACGTATGCTCTTTTAATCATGGCTTGTTTTCGTTGTGTTTGGTGGTTGTAGAATGGTTTATGAGTTTTAGCGGAGATGTGCCCACAGGTGAATGTAATGCAATGATGCAGTAGAAACAGTCTACGTCATTTCTCTGGTGCTGTACGAAAAGTAGCGGTAAAAATCGAAGCGTGACCGTTATGATTTTGAATATATATCTGTGTGTGCGTGAGTAATACTGAGTAAGTACTTTCAAGGCATAGAAATGACTCAAATATTTATAACATGTCTTTGCTCACTTATAGATCGTTAGACACACAGATAAATGCATGTGCATGTGTGTTTGAAGTACTTTCAAGTACAGATGAGATACACTTATAATATCATCGTCAGAAGTGAGCATATACGCACGCACTCTTATCTCTTCTATGTAAAGTTTTGAATATACCTATAATCCAGGTAACCTTTGATAACAGCGCACTAATACTATTAGCTTAATCTAAGATATGGGTGTCGGAATAGGTGTTCTCCCACTTATTGCGCTACCATGAAGTGAGGGGTACAAGTTAAACTGTCCAGGGTTAACATAGAAAGACAATCATCCACACTCACATCACACCTGCGGTCAGTTTAGAATCCGAAAAACGATGTGGGCTTCATAGATAATTGGCAAACCTTCTGGAGGAAACCTGGTCTTGTTAGGAGAGACGGCATCCATCCACTTTGGATGGAGCAGCTCTCATTTCTAGAAATATGGACCAATTTATTAAACCCCCAAAAATATGACTATCCAGAGTTGGGACCAGGAAGGAGAGTTGCAGTCTTACACGCCTCTCTGCAGCTTCTCTCCTCCTGCTACCCCCCCAAAACCCATCTCCATTGAGACTGTGTCAGCTCCCAAACAGACAAAAAACAAACTTGGTGTTAAGACACCAATTTGGCATTTGGGGGACGTCATTCTCTACACATGTTCAGATGCATCTATGCTTCTATGGAACTGTTCTTATGCGAGAGGTTCTGGTGCGAATGGACCGGAGCCTCCTGCCTGAGGGAGCAGGTCACGCCTTACACGCCTCTCTGCAGCTTCTCTCCTCCTGCTAACCCCAAAAACCCATCTCCATTGAGACTGTGTCAGCTCCCAAACAGACAAAAACAAACTAAAACCAGCAATAAAACTTAACATAAAAATCACAAAGAAAGAACAACAGTATCCATCTGAACCAAAGAGTAAAACAGTGAAATGTGGATTATTAAATATTAGGTCTCTCTCCTCAAGTCTCTGTTAGTAATGACTTAATAATTGATCAACAAATCGATTTACTCTGCCTTACAGACCTGGTTGCAGCAGGATGATTATGTTAGTTTTGAATCAACACCCCGAGTCATTTCTAACTACCAGAAATCGAAGCACAGGCCGAGGGGGCGGTGTGCAGCAATTTTTCACACCAGCCTATTTATCAACGAAAGACCAAGACAGACTTTAATTCATTTGAAAGCTGATGCTTAGCCTCGTCCACCCAGCTGTAAAACTCAGAAACCAGTCTTACTTCTTATCATTATCGTCCACCTGGGCCTTACAGAGTTTCTGTCTGATTTCTCAGACTTTTTATCTGATTTAGTGCTCAGCTCAGATAAATAATTATTGTGGGTGATTTTAACATCCATGTA
>NW_020328649.1:0-10314 GCF_001858045.2 Oreochromis niloticus
ATTCTCTGTTATACTTTACATTTATTTCTAAAAAAACCACTTTGCTCTGCCGCCAAAATAATTTCTCCTATAAAGGAAGAAAGTGAGTGTTAAGTGTCGTTAGCTGTGTGTACTATCTTTTTCTTTCTATGATGTTGCTGCAGGCTCTGGTGGAGGCCCAACCAGCCTCACGCTTTCTGATGAGACTGCCGTCAGCATGGTGATCAGTTGGGTACTCCCAATGCTCATGTCCTCCAGTATCAGTCCTACACAGAGCATTGACTGGAGCTGATAGCCAGGATCACACTGTTGAGTGGGTCGTAGTCATCACATCTTCACCTCTTCTGGGCTTCGCCGGCTGTCATGTGTCAGAATTCCAGAAATTCCACAAGTCCCAAAAACTTTAAATGAGTTCTGACTGTGTTGGGATGATAGTGTTGTTTGTTGTCTGCAGGTGCTGGTCCCTGGTGGAGAGAAGCAGGTGATGCTGGAGTCACTGCAGCCAGATGCACGTTACAGCATCTTGGTCACCGCTGAGTACCACAACAGAGAAGGAGGCAGCGGTTCAGCTCAGGGCAAAACTGGTGAGTCAAACAAGGGAAAGATGCCAAGACAGCTCAAGTGCAACTTCCAGTTAAGACCGACAGGCTTACGTGCAAAAAGTGCAAATGTCCCATTACTTTACCCTTACAGGAGGATATGCATACTTGAAGGTTCCACATATAGAAACATCAAGGTTTGTGGGCAGTATTGTTTCTACAGCACTACACGTACAGTCATTTTGGTCCAGAGACACAGATTCCTTTCTCTCAGACCACTCCAGTATCTGTGTGTCATGGAGACCAGTATCTGCCGTTGATGGATATCCTATTGTAATCCAGGATGTAAAAGGTATTCTGTAATCACGTCTACAGTGATGTGAAAAGGTGTTTGCCCCCTTCCTGGTTTCCTAGTGTTTGCATATTTATCACACTTACATGTTTCAGATCATCAAACACATTTTAATATTAGACACAGATAAGACAAGTTAATACAAAATGCAGTGTTTAAATGATGATTTCATAGATTAGGGAGAAAGATTATCCAACCCCCTGGTCCTGTGTAAAAACAAATTGCCCCTCTTGTTAAATGACGAGTTAACTGTGATTAACCAATTTTGGAAACCTCAGTTCAGTGTTACTAGACACACTCAGGCCTGATTAATTGCAGACTTGTGAATCAAGAAATCAGTTAAATAGAACCTGTCTGACAAAGTGAAACAGGCTAAAAGACCTCAAAAAGCAACACATCGTGTCACCAGCCATCCTCCTGGTCCTCAGTGTTAATGCCCACTTAACTGGGTCCTTCAGTGGAAAGGCTCAAGCAGAGGAAGCCTAATATAACAAGATGAGACTGACAAATATTCTATTTGAATGTTTAAAAAGAAAAATATCACAGTATTTATGCTTTCACTGAGCATATACCTGCATCAATGATGAACTCTCAAGGCTGAAAAGTCCTGGCCTCGGTCAGCCACCGTCCACTCACACACACACGGCTCACATCACCAATCCCTGACTGCTTGATCATAACAGCAATTGGGCTGCTGGGAACATGACGGCCGTTCTTCTCGATGTTAACAAGGTGCTCACCAATCTCCTTGGGAACAAAGGAGATTCCTAAGACAGACAAAACAGATACTGGCTGACTCACACACCTGAGCCCATCATCTAATCACGTCTTCCCTGTTAAAGATGTTGCCGGGACCGCAGGAGAGGGTGGTGTGTGTGCTACAGGAGCAGTGTGAAAGCCAATAAAAACGTGCTAAACTGCAACGCTGCTGTTGTCGGGTCTTCATTGTCACACATATATCCTTACTAAATTGACTGCATTTTTATTGCTTCAGTTTAGGCATCTGATCAGAATGTTTCCAGGCATGTAGACTTATAGAAAACCATTATCAGTGTAAGTGTAAGCGTTGCTGCAAAAACCCTCCGCACTTGTACCTGCAATATTTCAGCCCAGCCATAGCGCCAGGCGAAGCTCATGACCCTCAAAACATGGAGCGCAAACTCATTTGTGCATCCACAGTGAAGTCTGTTGTTGCCTCACAGAAGACCCCTAAAAAACAGGACATAGAACATACATTACACAGTTGTATCTCTAAATATAATCATAAGCCCATATAACCTTCAAAATGAGACCAGTCTACTGTAATTTAGGTTTTACACAGTTCAGCTGGCAGCTGGCAGAGTTCCCTTTATTCCCTTCATAAAGTTACTCACACAAGTTTGGGCCCTGATTTGATCTGAATTCTGCAATAATCTACACTATTGGACAGACGAGCCAAAAGATCAGATCACCTTCTTTGAATAAAGCTGTGGTGATAACGGGGAGGAAGAAACAAGCACCAGCACAAGCTGGTCTTTGCCAACAGCTATCTCTGCCAGAACAGAGACCAAAGAAAATACACTGACACCTCTGATCTGCTCGAAAAGCTTAGATTCATTTAAAAAAATAATAAAAACATCAATATACTGGCAACCGTACAAGGTGGGGGAAAGCCATCGTAAAAACATTCATGCTTAGACAACATCCATCCGTCCATCCATTCGCTTCCGCTTATCCTTTTCAGGGGCGCTGGAGCCTATCCCAGCTGTCATAGGGCGAGAGGCGGGGTCACCCTGGACAGTCGCCAGTCTGTCGCAGGGCTAACACACAGGGGACAGACACCATTCACACCTAGTGACAATTTGGGATTATCCATTACCTATCCCACAAGCTGCATGTCTTCGGATGGTGGGAGGAAGCCGGAGTACCGGAGGGACCACGCAACACGGGGAGACATGCAACTCCACACAGAAGACCCGGCTGATGGTGGATTGAACTCAGGACTTCTTGCTGGTGCGGCAACAGTGCTAAACCACCGTGCCACTGTGCTGCTGACAACACTTAAAGCAAGTTCAAATGACAGCTCAGGACCTGTTTAATTCGCGTACCAACTACACCTGTTTATTCATGTTTATTCTTGTTTTTAATCCTTGCCATTGTGATTTGATTTTGATCTTGTCAATTTCGTCAACATTTCATAAAGTGTTATGAAGAGTTGTTCATGTATATGACGGAAAACATTCAGACCGTATTATAGACCAATAAACTAATAACGGACTGTTTTTGTAGCACTCTCTGACTTTGTGAGGCAGTACAGGTATTCTTACCACTGCGGCTGAGTCCTGGTCCTCGCTTGGAGAAGGATCACTTTGACCCTGAGGATGTCATTGGAATAGCCTAACGCAACAGCCTTTGTCTGATGGCAGAGGACAAAGGCTGTGTTAGCTGTTACCTTTGCAGGTAATGCTCTACAGTCATTTTTAGCCTCAACAGCAGGTGGTTAAATAGTTTCCCTGTAATATCGGTTGTTTGGAATTTCTTTGACATGAGCATATGTTTGCGCTCTTTACTCTCACCACCGTTTTATGGAGCTTTACTTGACCAGACTCTGAGCAGTCACAGTGAAGTATGGTCGGTGGAAGGCTTGGAGGCCCGTATTTGCCATCCAGGGTCAGAGACCTTCACTTGTTTGGATGACAGCTGCTCCGATATCATCTGTGGGCACAACACCAAATCAAGAGATTTTCAGTGAGAAGAAAAGGCAAACCCTGCATGCAGAGTGAAAGTGAGTGCTACTCACCCTGAATGGACTCTCAGTCTCCCCAGGAGACCATCAGTTGCTTCACAGGCTTACGTGGGGTGTAGGTGCAGGTGTATGTGCTGTTGCCATTATCCTTAACTGGACATCCACGATTGACTTCACATCTGTGCAGAGCAAGGGATTAGTCAATCAGATTTAAACACCGTAGTTTTCGGACATAAGGCGCCTGTGATGAAAGGTTGGTTTTACATGAGGCGTACTGGATTATAAACGCATTAAGCGAAACAAACAGTCAGATAGTCAACTTACTCACTCTTTCTTCTAGCTTCTCTACTTCGTACCATTGATTCTTAATGTTGAAATCTCTCGCAGCTGCTCTATTCTCATGTTCTACTGCGTGATGACAGCCTTGAGTTTGAAATCCGCTTCGTAAGCATGTCTCTTAACAGGTGCCATTTTGGGGTCCTTATCCACACCAACAGTAATTTATGTTGAAGCGCAGCGCGTATCACTCGCGAGGCTGCTGACTACGTAACCTGATGCTCCGACAATCATCAAGCGGTGCGACTTCGTAGCTTACAAGTCGTACTAAAACATTTTTGACAGATTTTGAGCGCGTGTATTACTAAATCGGTTCAAGGTCAGTAGCACACAGAATTCATAATAGGGCACATTAAAGGATTTTAAGTGCGACTCTACTCTGAAATACGGTACATGCAATATATTTACATATTTGTGGTCATATACAAAGCCAGATATACCTGGGCTATAATTTTCAGAGGAGCTTTTCCTCCTTGCTTGGCATCAACTGTGATTCAGTGGGTTTCCAACAGCCAGACCACTGCTCTGAAGGCTGGACCGTACGCCTTACCTAGAGAAAACAATTTTAAACAACAATTAAAAGGAACAAGTCAAGATTACTACAGCCAAGAAGATCATTACAGACTTAGCGCTGTGAAAAATATTGCCTCCTTTCTGATTTCGTATCTTATTCCATATTTGTCACTTACACGTTTCAGATCATACATTTATATATTAGACAGAATGTGTATATTAAACGGCAGTTTCAAGGGGAAAAGCTATCCAAATACTTGGTCCTATATGAAAAGTAATTGCACTAAACCCGATCCTTGTGTGTCACCTCTGACACCAGAACTGCAGCAGCGTTTGGTGCTAGAGGTCACATTTTGGTTTGTAAATATTTAAGTAGACACACGTAGTTACGGCAGGGTGTTGTTGATCGAGAGGGCTTAGCCTTACAGGAGAGCTTTCAGCCATGAAAAGTGTGTCCATCACAGCCCACCACCATGATCTCAGGTTTGAGGCAACAATCATGAAACTATCTTAATGAGAGTGTTGGATGTCCTCATTGTTGCAGAGCACATGGACAGCTACTCACCTGGTTCTGTGGGCCAGCAGCACATGTCACCATCCATCACCCTTGTCATCACATTCATCTTGGTCTGAGAGAACCTGAGAGAAATAGAGCAATTCAGAGAAGAAACTGAAGCTGATCAGCACATGCTTCCGATCGCTCGTATTTAAACTGCTATAATAACTTGTTGGTCTATATATGTGAAACATATATCAAATGTATCCTTCATGGATGAAATCAAGTCATCTTGAGCCACAACAATTCCTATAACAGGTCGAAGCTGCATGAGTTTTTGGTAGTGATTTTATATATGCTTTATTTATCTAGTTCCACAATGGGTTGACGTTAAAAAAAGTGTTTGTTAGTTTTTAAAAGCGTATCTGTGCAAGAGGACAGCAGATGTTGCAAGAATCTAGAATAGTTGTTTAAAGTTATTTGAGTGGACAAAGAGGTAAGGCGTTTGTAAACCTGTTGAGGGAGTCTATCTAGCAAGATATGTAAAGATATTGGAGATTAAAAACCATAGGAACATAGGAAATATTATTTGTCAGGCATGACTTGTTGGCAGAAGAAGAGTGGTCCTTGGTAGCCATGACAAGAGGAGGTCCCATAAATCAGGCTGGGCTGTTTGTTGCTGGCAGGTAAAGAAAAACAGAGAAAATCAAATCAGGGGAGTCCAGGCTGAACAAGGTTATCCTCGGATTTCACTCCAAGATCCCTGCCTGGACCTCCCCTAGCAGATAACATAGAGAGGCAGGTGAGCGAGGGCTCGAACCTGAGCTCTATGTTATGAACCTGCTAGCCACCACATAGCAGAACGTGGAATCTTGTATTTAAAGAGCGCAGGTGCACATCGGCACCCAGCCTTTCGCAGGGACACACATTTTACACTCAAATACTAATTTCACACACTCACACCTGCTTTTTTCCCTGCCACCTTTTTCTCCACTTATTATCACAACCACTCCTTTTCATCTCTGCTACTTGCCTTTATTAATCTCTTAGCTAGCTCAGTGACCGGAGAGCACAACAGCAACCCAGTGCTTTTCTCATCATTCTTTAGTCACGGTCAATTCATTGGCCTACGGATTAGCTAAAGCAACTTTACAAAACAGTTTCCCGAAGCCCAGTTGTCATCTTAGCTGCCTAGATTGAGGACTAGCTAAGGACGGTAGTTACGGACACAAACATGTAACTTACGGAAAAAAAGCTGGGTCCTCTGTCACTGTGCTATTAGGTGGTATAATTTGATGTAAAGTGTCGGAGACGTGTGAAAAATGAAGCGAGTTGGTAGCCTGAAGAGAGAAGTTGCAAGTTGTGGAAGGTGAGTAATAAGCAGCAATAGTTGAGAATGAAGAGCTGACAAGCATGGTATTTTGCCGGTATAAAGAATAAGAGAGGCGGAGGAGTTGCAAGGCAGGAAAGGGAGAAGCGACTGGCTTTCCCCGCCCCCAAGCAATGGTCGTGGCAGCGAGTCGTGAGGGATTCGAACTCGGGCGCTCAGATTGAAGCGCCACTTCTTACGTCTTACGCCAACGACCAGGCGAAGTAGGAAAAAAAGGACATTTATCTTTTGTTCGGCATATTGTTTTTTTTGTGCAACATGTATGGTGCTCGGTAAGATGACACGCCGATCACTTCTTCTTTTTTGGTTTTTTGGTTTGACAAAGTTTGTTTTATTAAACCATGTCGTGACGTCATTCTATGCACTACCAGGTAAGGAAAGCTGATCCTAGATCTTTTCTTTTTTTTGTTGTCTAACACAAAATCGCCAACAGTCAGCTCACAAAGTTGCAGCTTGGGCAATTTGGCAGAACGGCCAATGACTTAAGCTTTAGTGCATATATCTTGCCAAGACATGTGTGCTAAGCTAGCTAAATTAGTTTTGTTAGCGATCAAGTGACTATGTGCCGATAGATTGCTATTCGGTGCGGAAAATCCTGTGTGGAGCTTTGTTTCGGTGTCCTATTCGCGCCCTGTTTAATGTCCAAGAAGTTAGCCATGATGAATTAAGCGTCGATTTACATTTCTATGATGTCTTGGTCATTACCCATATATCTGTAAATGATGTCACGGACTTGTCGATTTTGCCCCACGCTCAGAGCAAGGAGAAAGGGATTCAATGTTATATTTCTCAGCTGTCCCTCGTTTATTGCGGTGTATGTTCTAAAATAACCAGCGATGGGTGAAATCAAGTAGCCAATTTTATTTTTTGATGCGTGACATCGTGGACATCCAGTACTGCCTTTTTAATTTAGAGGTAAGTCACAAATACCTTCATACATACTAATGTATAGAACCTCACAGCATCGTTCATTTTTTGTGTGGCTTTTTTACGGTTGTTAACATGCTGGTAGGTGTGGACACACGGGAAAATCTGTGACTGTGTTCCCTGTAGTTTGATGCTGAACATTTGCCTGTTTAAAGATAAGACCAGTCACTAACAGATGTGCTTCTGAATGTGGACGATGTGTTTATGCTGCAGTGATGCAGTTCTGTTGGTTGATGATGCAAAAACCAATCGATCTAAACTCTTTAATGTCATACGTGGTTACGGCTACCGGCGAAATTCGGTACGGTAACCAATTTCTGTTTTAGCGCATTTGCGCGCTGTGTGTTTTGTGTCTTCTTTTGTGGTAATTAGTGATTTTGGTCTGATCGTGGTGAACTTGGTGGTGGAGTCAGTGTAGCTCTGGGAGCTAACCAGCCTATCTTTAACGTCAAATCTTCATTAGATTTTTTTGTGACACAACTGGTGAGTGTTCCCCTTCTGCTCTTTGGAACTTAACGCAATCTTTCCATTTTCAAGTTTTGGAATGATTTTGGAGTATATCTTCGCAGTAGCGATTTACCGCAAAGTAAAGCTACCGGAAATGTGCAACCCCACATCCGGCCTCAAACCAGGAAGTTAGCATTTTCTCGTGCACATAGTAAAGTTCAAGCTCCTCACATATCATCATCCAGGGTACAGTCATATGCTGATGAGGAGATCCCATGCAGGCAACATTAAGGCAGTGTAACAAGTTAAATATGCACTAATTTGAAGGTATTTCCTAATATCTAACATAAAAAAAGGCAGTTTACATTGTAAACTGAGAAAAAAAGGCAGTTTACAAAATCCTAAAACATAAAAATAATTTAAAATAATGATAAATGTTTGCTGCAACTGACACAGCCAACACAAATGTCATTGAATAAAAGCAAACCCTGTGATAACATGTTTTGTTTTTCTAGAATAGAAGAAGCACATTTTAAAAAGCCAGTAGGAATAAATCTTTGTTGTTACTGCATGATTAGAATGAAGTAACAACAAGTCTGGCTGGAATCAGAAGTGGTAATCTGTGTACTGTGCTAGTGATCTGCATAATTCACCTTAGATGGTCATCTGTTTGGATGGCTGAAGTGGGTTAACGACACAGCTAATTTCATCAGGCTGCTACTGAACATCTAAAATGATCTGCATCCACGATCCACCAGCTCAACAGCAACATCTGTCAGCTGTGCATCCAACTGGAGGCCTTGGCCTGCTGTGCTCAGGCGCTGGGCCGCGATTTCCGTCCCTTGTTGACGACCTGGCTGTATCCTGTGCTGGAGAAAGCTGGTGAGGAGACGCTGCTGGTCAGCCAGGCGGCGCTGAGCTCCATATGGAACATCAATAAGGTCTGTGGATACGCTTCCCTCAAGGAACTGATCAATGAGAACTCTGACTACCTGCTTAATGACATATCACTCAACCTTCAGAGGCTCAGCCTGCATTTACAGGTAGTTATGATGTGTTTTTTGTTTTTTACCCAAAATGGACACGAATAACTGCTGGAGGGTTTACCCGATTTCCTCCTGGTCTGCTTAAGCCTGTGCTGCCCTGAGCTTGTACTGTATTTCATTATAATCCTGTCTTGTTGGCCAGGCCACCGGTGTTGACAGTTCTGTTGACTCACTCTGACTGCAGCCTGCTGGTCGGGGACATGGTTCAGGATCTGGATCTCAGCTACGAGCGCACAGCTGCTCTTTTCTGCTCCGCGCTGCACGCGCTCATGAAGGCATGGGTGATTTCAACAGTGATGTCAGCTTGAGTCTCACGTATACTGGGAGTCAAAGAGGACAAGGAAGAAAATGTGACTCATTGCATGCTCTGCCACATGTTTTATGTTGCTTAACTTTATGTTTTCTGCAGTGCCTTTCAAAGTTTCTATCAAGGAGTACACTTCAGGATGTATAATTTGCTCGTTATCAAATTATCAGTATCTTTGGAAACATTTAATACATCGTGATGGTTTAATTGCTGAGTGGTTTTCTGTTGTAGAATTAATATTCATAATAATATTCATACAGAAGTTTTACAGCCCACAGTAAAATGTATGAATTAAATGTTACTGATGGGCTCTTTTCAAAAACATCAGCGTCTGTGTCACACTGATTTTGATTAACTGACTTATTTTATTGTAACCAAACCTATGCTCATATTGTTGTCTTGTTTTTCCTTTAGCGAGGTGGTTTCCTTCCACTTGTAGCAGGACCAGTACGTCTGCAGCTCCAAGGCAAAGCTCCAGTGACCAGGAAGACCTCAGCATTCGCCAGTTCCTGCTGAATTACCGCAAACAGAAAGACTGGCAGAGGGCATTGGAATAGAGGACGATGACACTGAAGACCGAGGTATAGGTCTGTCTAAGGGCCAGTGGAATATCAGCTGTAGACTGTAGTGGTGGTTATATTAGATTCAGAGTGTAGAGGAGATGACCCTTTTATGACCAGCAGGAAGGCACACACACACACGCAGTGTCTTAGGTTAATGACACACATATGGGGTTTACAATGGGGGTTGCTTTTATAAAACTGTTTGTAACAAAGAGTTGAGATTTGCAGAGGGACTGCCGGGCCATGCACATCTCCATTCTCGAAGATGAATAAGTGATAGAAGACGAATAAATGGTTGGGAAGTAACTATTAACCCTCACTATAAAGACATAATGGTAACTATAAGTAACCACACAAGAGGTTTACTGCAGTGTAACTAAGGAGGGTTCAGGGTCACCTGATCCAAGGCTGACTATATGCTTTATCAAATAGGAAAGTTGTAAGTGTAATGTTGAAAGTACAGAGGGTGTCTGTCTCCTGAATCCAGACTGGGAGCTGGTTCAGAGCAGAGCCAGAAAGCTGAAGCTCTGCCTCCATTCTACTTTTAGAAAGAGCTAGTCTGAGAGTGAAGAGCTGTACCGGGGATGTGGTACCTTAATGTGTTTAAGATATGACGGGGCCTCATAATTCAAGACCTTGTTGAATATTGCCATGTCTTTATAACTCAGTCTTCCTACGTGTTGCATCATTGCTG
>NW_020328650.1:0-97114 GCF_001858045.2 Oreochromis niloticus
TTCTCGCCTGAAACACATTATGGGTTTTCATTTTGTGAATAACTTGAAAATCTTAGCTCAAACAGCTGCAAAACCTATTAATTCAGCATGAAATGCTGAATTCTATAAGGCCAAGCCTGAAATATGTGTGTCCGAGTCTCCTATCAAAAGTTACAGCAGTCTTTTATGAACTTAGTGAAAATCGCTTTATTTCGGCGAGACAGTGGCGTTTTCGCTTACATGCATTTGAATGAGTTCTCGCCTGAAACACATTATGGGTTTTCATTTTGAAAATCTTAGCTCAAACAGCTGCAAAACCTATTTCCCCAGCATGGAAATGCTGAATTCTATAAGGCCAAGCCTGAAATATGTGTGTCCGAGTCCCTATCTTGGTGAAAGTTACAGCTGTCTTTATGGACTTGGTGAAAATCGCCTTATTTCGGGAACAGTGCGTTTCTCGCCTGAAACACATTATGGTTTTCATTTTGTGAATAACTTGAAAATCTTAGCTCAAACAGCTGCAAAACCTATTTCCCCAGCATGGAAATGCTGAATTCTATAAGGCCAAGCCTGAAATATGTGTGTCCGAGTCTCCTATCAAAAGTTACAGCTGTCTTTATGGACTTGGTGAAAATCGCCTTATTCGGCGAGACAGTGCTTTCTCGCCTGAAACACATATGGGTTTTCATTTTGTGAATAACTTGAAAATCTAGCTCAAACAGCTGCAAACCTATTTCCCAGCACTGGAATGCTGATTTCTATAAGGCAAAGCCATAATTGCGTCTGTCTGAGTCTTCTATCAAAAGTTACAGCTGTCTTTACGAAGTTGTAGCAAAACGCTTTATTTCACCAAGTTAATGCGTTTCTCGCTATTACATGCATTCGAATGGAGTTCTCGCCCAAAACAAAGTATAGTTTTTTTATTTTCTGAATAACTGGAAATCTTTGCTCAAACAGCTGCAAAACCTATTTCCCCAGCATGGAAATGCTGAATTCTATAAGGCCAAGCCTGAAATATGTGTGTCCGAGTCTCCTATCAAAAGTTACAGCTGTCTTTATGGACTTATTGAAAATCGCTTTATTTCGGCGAGACAGTGCGTTTCTGGCTATTACATGCATTTGAATGGAGTTCTCGCCCTAAACACATTATGGGTTTTCATTTTGTGAATAACTTGAAAATCTTAGCTCAAACAGCTGCAAAACCTATTTCCCCAGCATGGAAATGCTGAATTCTATAAGGCCAAGCCTGAAATATGTGTGTCCGAGTGTTCTATCAAAAGTTACAGCTGTCTTTATGGACTTGGTGAAAATCGCCTTATTTCGGCGAGACAGTGCGTTACTCGCCTGAAACACTTATGGGTTTTCATTTTGTGAATAACTTGAAAATGTTAGCTCAAACAGCTGCAAAACCTATTAATTCAGCATGGAAATGCTGAATTCTATAAGGCCAAGCCTGAAATATGTGTGTCTGAGTCTCCTATCAAAAGTTACAGCTGTCTTTATGGACTTGGTGAAAATCGCCTTATTTCGGCGAGACAGTGCGTTTCTGCCTGAAACACATTATGGGTTTTCATGTTGTGAATAACTTGAAAATCTTAGCTCAAACAGCTGCAAAACCTATTAATTCAGCATGGAAATGCTGAATTCTATAAGGCCAAGCCTGAAATATGTGTGTCCGAGTCTCCTATCAAAAGTTACAGCTGTCTTTATGGACTTGGTGAAAATCGCTTTATTTGGGCGAGACAGTGCGTTTCTGGCTATTACATGCATTTGAATGGAGTTCTCGCCTGAAACACATTATGGGTTTTCATTTTGTGAATAACTTGAAAATCTTAGCTCAAACAGCTGCAAAACCTATTTCCCCAGCATGGAAATGATGAATTCTATAAGGCCAAGCCGGAAATATGTGTGTCCGAGTCTCCTATCAAAAGTTACAGCTGTCTTTATGGACTTGGTGAAAATCGCCTTATTTCGGCGAGACAGTGCGTTTCTCGCCTGAAACAAAGTATGGGTTTTCATTTTGTGAATAACTTGAAAATCTTAGCTCAAACAGCTGCAAAACCTATTTCCCCAGCATGGAAATGCTGAATTCTATGAGGCCAAGCCTGAAATATGTGTGTCCGAGTCTTCTATCAAAAGTTACAGCTGTCTTTATGGACTTAGTGCAAATCGCTTTATTTGGGCGAGACAGTGCGTTTCTGGCTATTACATGCATTTGAATGGAGTTCTCGCCTGAAACACATTATGGGTTTTCATTTTGTGAATAACTTGAAAATCTTAGCTCAAACAGCTGCAAAACCTATTAATTCAGCATAGAAATGCTGAATTCTATAAGGCCAAGCCTGAAATATGTGTGTCCGAGTCTTCTATCAAAAGTTACCACTGTCTTTATGAACTTAGTGAAAATCGCTTTATTTCGGCGAGACAGTGCGTTTCTCGCTATTACATGCATTTGAATGGAGTTCTCGCCTGAAACAAAGTATGGGTTTTCATTTTTTGAATAATCTTAGCTCAAACAGCTGCAAAACCTATTTCCCCAGCATGGAAATGCTGAATTCTATAAGGCCAAGCCTGAAATATGTGTGTCCGAGTCTCCTATCAAAAGTTACAGCTGTCTTTATGGACTTGGTGAAAATCGCCTTATTTCGGGGAGACAGTGCGTTTCTCGCCTGAAACACATTATGGGTTTTCATTTTGTGAATAACTTGAAAATCTTAGCTCAAACAGCTGCAAAACCTATTTCCCCAGCATGGAAATGCTGAATTCTATAAGGCCAAGCCTGAAATATGTGTGTCCGAGTCTCCTATCAAAAGTTACAGCTGTCTTTATGGACTTGGTGAAAATCGCCTTATTTCGGCGAGACAGTGCGTTTCTCGCCTGAAACACATTATGGGTTTTCATTTTGTGAATAACTTGAAAATCTTAGCTCAAACAGCTGCAAAACCTATTTCCCCAGCACTGGAATGCTGATTTCTATAAGGCAAAGCCATAATTGCGTCTGTCTGAGTCTTCTATCAAAAGTTACAGCTGTCTTTACGAAGTTGTAGCAAAACGCTTTATTTCACCAAGTTAATGCGTTTCTCGCTATTACATGCATTCGAATGGAGTTCTCGCCCAAAACAAAGTATAGTTTTTTTATTTTCTGAATAACTGGAAAATCTTTGCTCAAACAGCTGCAAAACCTATTTCCCCAGCATGGAAATGCTGAATTCTATAAGGCCAAGCCTGAAATATGTGTGTCCGAGTCTCCTATCAAAAGTTACAGCTGTCTTTATGGACTTATTGAAAATCGCTTTATTTCGGCGAGACAGTGCGTTTCTGGCTATTACATGCATTTGAATGGAGTTCTCGCCCTAAACACATTATGGGTTTTCATTTTGTGAATAACTTGAAAATCTTAGCTCAAACAGCTGCAAAACCTATTTCCCCAGCATGGAAATGCTGAATTCTATAAGGCCAAGCCTGAAATATGTGTGTCCGAGTGTTCTATCAAAAGTTACAGCTGTCTTTATGGACTTGGTGAAAATCGCCTTATTTCGGCGAGACAGTGCGTTACTCGCCTGAAACACATTATGGGTTTTCATTTTGTGAATAACTTGAAAATGTTAGCTCAAACAGCTGCAAAACCTATTAATTCAGCATGGAAATGCTGAATTCTATAAGGCCAAGCCTGAAATATGTGTGTCTGAGTCTCCTATCAAAAGTTACAGCTGTCTTTATGGACTTGGTGAAAATCGCCTTATTTCGGCGAGACAGTGCGTTTCTGCCTGAAACACATTATGGGTTTTCATGTTGTGAATAACTTGAAAATCTTAGCTCAAACAGCTGCAAAACCTATTAATTCAGCATGGAAATGCTGAATTCTATAAGGCCAAGCCTGAAATATGTGTGTCCGAGTCTCCTATCAAAAGTTACAGCTGTCTTTATGGACTTGGTGAAAATCGCTTTATTTGGGCGAGACAGTGCGTTTCTGGCTATTACATGCATTTGAATGGAGTTCTCGCCTGAAACACATTATGGGTTTTCATTTTGTGAATAACTTGAAAATCTTAGCTCAAACAGCTGCAAAACCTATTTCCCCAGCATGGAAATGATGAATTCTATAAGGCCAAGCCTGAAATATGTGTGTCCGAGTCTCCTATCAAAAGTTACAGCTGTCTTTATGGACTTGGTGAAAATCGCCTTATTTCGGCGAGACAGTGCGTTTCTCGCCTGAAACACATTATGGGTTTTCATTTTGTGAATAACTAGAAAATCTTAGCTCAAACAGCTGCAAAACCTATTTCCCCAGCATGGAAATGCTGAATTCTATAAGGCCAAGCCTGAAATATGTGTGTCCGAGTCTCCTATCAAAAGTTACAGCTGTCTTTATGGACTTGGTGAAAATCGCCTTATTTCGGCGAGACAGTGCGTTTCTCGGTATTACATGCATTTGAATGACGTTCTCGCCTGAAACACATTATCGGTTTTCATTTTGTGAATAACTTGAAAATCTTAGCTCAAACAGCTGCAAAACCTATTTCCCCAGCATGGAAATGCTGAATTCTATAAGGCCAAGCCTGAAATATGTGTGTCCGAGTCTCCTATCAAAAGTTACAGCTGTCTTTATGGACTTGGTGAAAATCGCCTTATTTCGGCGAGACAGTGCGTTTCTCGCCTGAAACACATTATGGGTTTTCATTTTGTGAATAACTTGAAAATCTTAGCTCAAACAGCTGCAAAACCTATTTCCCCAGCATGGACATGCTGAATTCTATAAGGCCAAGCCGGAAATATGTGTGTCCGAGTCTCCTATCAAAAGTTACAGCTGTCTTTA
The DNA here is from genome assembly GCF_001858045.2 of Oreochromis niloticus. NCBI lineage: Eukaryota > Metazoa > Chordata > Actinopteri > Cichliformes > Cichlidae > Oreochromis > Oreochromis niloticus. Next base: position 4,796 of record NW_020328650.1, read on the forward strand.
TGGACTTGGTGAAAATCGCCTTATTTCGGCGAGACAGTGCGTTTCTCGCCTGAAACAAAGTATGGGTTTTCATTTTGTGAATAACTTGAAAATCTTAGCTCAAACAGCTGCAAAACCTATTTCCCCAGCATGGAAATGCTGAATTCTATGAGGCCAAGCCTGAAATATGTGTGTCCGAGTCTTCTATCAAAAGTTACAGCTGTCTTTATGGACTTAGTGCAAATCGCTTTATTTGGGCGAGACAGTGCGTTTCTGGCTATTACATGCATTTGAATGGAGTTCTCGCCTGAAACACATTATGGGTTTTCATTTTGTGAATAACTTGAAAATCTTAGCTCAAACAGCTGCAAAACCTATTAATTCAGCATAGAAATGCTGAATTCTATAAGGCCAAGCCTGAAATATGTGTGTCCGAGTCTTCTATCAAAAGTTACCACTGTCTTTATGAACTTAGTGAAAATCGCTTTATTTCGGCGAGACAGTGCGTTTCTCGCTATTACATGCATTTGAATGGAGTTCTCGCCTGAAACAAAGTATGGGTTTTCATTTTTTGAATAATCTTAGCTCAAACAGCTGCAAAACCTATTTCCCCAGCATGGAAATGCTGAATTCTATAAGGCCAAGCCTGAAATATGTGTGTCCGAGTCTCCTATCAAAAGTTACAGCTGTCTTTATGGACTTGGTGAAAATCGCCTTATTTCGGGGAGACAGTGCGTTTCTCGCCTGAAACACATTATGGGTTTTCATTTTGTGAATAACTTGAAAATCTTAGCTCAAACAGCTGCAAAACCTATTTCCCCAGCATGGAAATGCTGAATTCTATAAGGCCAAGCCTGAAATATGTGTGTCCGAGTCTCCTATCAAAAGTTACAGCTGTCTTTATGGACTTGGTGAAAATCGCCTTATTTCGGCGAGACAGTGCGTTTCTCGCCTGAAACACATTATGGGTTTTCATTTGTGAATAACTTGAAAATCTTAGCTCAAACAGCTGCAAAACCTATTTCCCCAGCACTGGAATGCTGATTTCTATAAGGCAAAGCCATAATTGCGTCTGTCTGAGTCTTCTATCAAAAGTTACAGCTGTCTTTACGAAGTTGTAGCAAAACGCTTTATTTCACCAAGTTAATGCGTTTCTCGCTATTACATGCATTCGAATGGAGTTCTCGCCCAAAACAAAGTATAGTTTTTTTATTTTCTGAATAACTGGAAAATCTTTGCTCAAACAGCTGCAAAACCTATTTCCCCAGCACGGGGATGCTGAATTCTACAAGGCCAAGCCATAATTACGTGTGTCTGAGTCTTCTATCAAAAGTTAGAGCTATCTTTATCCAGTTGTACAAAAACGCTTTATTTCACCAAGACAGTTCGTTTCTCACTATTACATGCATTTGTTGCTTGTTTCGGCCAACTTCATTTCACCAGGATCTGTGCTGTTGGATGAAGCAATCCACATTACATCCGGGCCAGTACTTCCTGTGAGGACATGTTCACCACACCAGGGCTTCTGATTCTGGCTGAATCCATCTTCACCATGCCAGGGACTGTGTTGCTGTTTGAGTTCAACTACATTTCACCAGGGCCTGTGTTCCAGGCAGATGCCGTCTACATTACACCAGGGCCTTTGCTTCCGCGTGAGGCCATCTTCACCACACCAGGGCTTCTGCTTCTGGCTGAGGCCATCTTCACCACACCAGGAGCTGTGCTGCTGCCTGATGCCATCCACATTTACCCATGGTGTGTGATTCTGGCTTAGGCCAACTATATGTCACCAGGGTCTGTGATGCTGACTGAGGCCAACTAGATTTCACCAGGGAATGTGCTGCTGGCTGAAGCCATCCACATTACATGAGCGCCTTTGCTTCTGACATAGGAAATCTTTACCACACCAGCCAGTGTTGCTGGCTGAGGCCAACTACATTTCACCAGGGCCTGTGCTGCTGGCTGATGCCATCCATATTACACCAGCGCCTGTGCTGTCATCATAGGAAATCTTCACCACACCAAGGCCGGTGGTGCTGGCTGATACCGTCCACATTACACCAGGGCTTTTGCGTCTGGCTGAGGCTATCTTCACCACACCACAGACTGTGGTGCTTGCTGATGCCATCCAAATTACACCAGGTCCAGTACTTCCTGTGACGCCATCTGCACGATACCACGGTCAGTTCTTCTGGCTGAGGCCAACCACATTACACCTGGACCTGTGATGCCTGCTGATACCATCCACATTTCACAAGGGCCTGTGTTGCTGTCTGATGCCAACCACAATACACCAGGGCCTTTGCTGCCTTTGACGCCATATTCGCCACTCCAGGGTCTGTGCTTCTAGCTGAGACCAACTACATTACACCAGGGCTTGTGGTTCTAGATGAGTCCATATTCACGAAGCGAGGGCCTGTGCTGCTGAGTCAGGCCATCCACATTTACCCATGGCATGTGATTCTGGCTTAGGCCAACTACATGTCACCAGGGCCTGTGCTGCTGACTGAGGCCAACTACATTTCACCAGGGCCTGTGCTGCTGGCTGAAGCCATCCATATTACACCAGCGCCTGTGCTTTCGGCTTAGGAAATCTTCACCACACCAAGGCCTGTGGTGCTGGCTGATTCCATCCACATTACAACAGGGCCAGTGCTTCCTGTAAAACCACCTACACCACACCAGGGCCTTTGCTGCTGTCTGATACCATCCACATTACAGCAGCGCCAGTACATCCTGTGAGGCCATCTTGACCACATCACGGACTCTACTTCTTGCTGAGGCCATTTTCACCACACCAGGGCTTTTTCTTCTGGCTGAGGCCATCTTCATCACACCAGGGCCTGTGCTTCTGGCTAAAGCCATCCACATTACACCTGCGCCTGTGCTTCTGGGTGAGGCTATCTTCACCACACCACTGCCTGTGCTGCTGACTGAGGCCAACTAGATTTCACTGGGGCCTGTGCTGCTGGCTGAAGCTATCCACATTACACCAGCGCCTTTGTGTTTGGCGTAGGAAATCTTCACCACACCAAGGCCTGTGGTGCTGGCTGAAGCCATCCACATTAAACCAAGTCCAGTACTTCTGGCTTTGGCCGTCCACATTACAACAGGGCCAGTGCTACCTGTGAAGCCACCTACACCACACCAGGGCCTTTGCTGCTGGCTGATACCATTCACATTACGGTAGGGTCAGTGCTTCCTGATGGGCCATCTTCACCACATCATGGCCTGTGCTGCTACCTGATACAATCCACATTACACCAGCGTCAGTGCTTACTGTGAGGCCATCTTGACAACATCAGGGCCTCTGCATCTTGCTGAGGCTATCTTCACCACACCAGGGCCTGTTCTGCTGCCTGATGCCATCCATATTTACCCATGGCATGTGATTCTGGCTTAGGCCAACTACATGTCACCAGGGCCTGTGCTGCTGACTGAGGCCAACTACATTTCATAAGGGCATTTTCTGCTTGCTGAGGCGCACCACATCACACCAGGGCCTGTGCTTCCGGGAGAGGCCATCTTCACCACGCCAAGGACTGTGCTGCTGGCTGATGCCATCCACATTTCACCAGGGCATGAGTTGCTGGCTGATACCATCCACATTACACCAGGGTCTCTGTTGCTGGGTGAGGCCATCAACATTACACCCGTGCGACTAATTCCTCTTAGGTCATCTTCACCACACCAGGGACTATGCTGTTGGTTGACGCCATCCACATTTAACCATGGCATGTGTTGCTTGCTTAGGCCAACTAGATTACACCAGGGCCTGTGTTGCTGGCTGAGGCCAACCACATTACACCAAGGCCAGTGTTTCCTGTAAGGCAATCTTCAACGCACCATGGCCTGTGCTGCTGGATTAGGCAATCCACATTTCATCATTGCATGTGTTGCTGGCTGATACCATCCACATTACACCAGGGCCTGTGCTGCTGGCTAATGCCATCTTCACCACAGCAGGTCCTGTGCTGCTGACTGAGGCCTTCCACATTGCACCAAGGCCAGTGCTTACTGTGAGGCCGTCTTGACCACACCAGGTCTTGTTGTGCTGGCTGATGCCATCCACATTTCACCAGGACCTCTCATTCAGGCTGAGACCATCCCAAATTAAGCAGCCTCCAGCAGCACTCTTCTTCAAGCAGTCTCCTGCAGCTTCCAGCGACTGTGTAACAACAGAAGGTCTCAGCGTCCAGCCGATAAAGTCCAGCAGCTCTCATCCTCCAGCAGATTACAACCTTCAGCAGCTCTCAACGTCCAGGAGCCTCGAGCAGCACTATGCTTCAAGCAGCCTCCAGCAGCTCTCATCCTCCAGCAGATTACAACCTCCAGCAGCTCTCAACATCCAGCAGCCTCGAGGAGCACACTGCTTCAAGGAGCCTGCAGCAGCACTCAACATCCAGCAGCTCTCATCCTCCAGCAGATTACAATGTCCAGCAGCTCTCAACTTCCAGCAGAATCCAGCAGCACTCTGTTTCAAGCAGCCTCCAGCAGCTCTCATCCTCCAGCAGATTACAACCTCCAGCAGCTCTCAACCTCCAGCAGCCTAGAGCAGCACTCTCCTTCAAGCAGCCTCCAGTAGCTCTCAATGTCCAGCCGATAACCTCCAGCAGCACTCAACCTCCAGCAGCTCTCACCCTCCAGGAGATTACAACATGCAGCAGCTGTCTTCCTCCAGCAGCCTCAAGCAGCACTCTGCTTCAGGCAGCCTCAAGTAGCTCTCAGCGTCCAGCCGATAACGTCCAGCAGCACTCAACCTCCAGCAGCTCTCACCCTCCAGGAGATTACAACATGCAGCAGCTGTCTTCCTCCAGCAGCCTCAAGCAGCACTCTGCTTCAGGCAGCCTCCAGCAGCACTCAACCTCCAGCAGCCTCCACCAGCACTCTGCTTCAAGAAGACTACAGCAGCTCTAAACCTCCAGCAGCCTCGAGCAGCACTCTACTTCAGGCAGCCTCGAGTCGCTCTCAACGTCCAACCGATAACCTCCAGCAGCACTCAACCCCCAGCAGCTGTCATCCTCTAGCAGATTACAACCTCCAGCAGCTCTCATAATTCAGCAGCCTCCACCAACAATCTGCTTCAAGCAGCCTCCAGCAGCTCTCCTCCTCCAGCAGATTACAACCTCCAGCAGCTCTCAACCTCCAGCAGCCTAGAGCAGCACTCTGCTTCAAGCAGCCTCCAGTAGCTCTCAACGTCCAGCCGATAACCTCCAGCAGCACTCAACCTCCAGCAGCTCTCAGCCTCCAGGAGATTACAACATGCAGCAGCTGTCTTCCTCCAGCAGCCTCAAGCAGCACTCTGCTTCAGGCAGCCTCAAGTAGCTCTCAGCGTCCAGCCGATAACCTCCAGCAGCACTCAACCTCCAGCAGCTCTCACCCTCCAGGAGATTACAACATGCAGCAGCTGTCTTCCTCCAGCAGCCTCAAGCAGCACTCTGCTTCAGGCAGCCTCCAGCAGCACTCAACCTCCAGCAGCCTCCACCAGCACTCTGCTTCAAGAAGACTACAGCAGCTCTAAACCTCCAGCAGCCTCGAGCAGCACTCTACTTCAGGCAGCCTCGAGTCGCTCTCAACGTCCAACCGATAACCTCCAGCAGCACTCAACCCCCAGCAGCTGTCATCCTCTAGCAGATTACAACCTCCAGCAGCTCTCATAATTCAGCAACCTCCACCAACAATCTGCTTCAAGCAGCCTCCAGCAGCTCTCATCCTCCAGCAGATTACAACCTCCAGCAGCTCTCAACCTCCAGTAGCCTAGAGCAGCACTCTGCTTCAAGCAGCCTCCAGTAGCTCTCAACGTCCAGTCGATAACCTCCAGCAGCACTCAACCTCCAGCAGCTCTCACCCTCCAGGAGATTACAACATGCAGCAGCTGTCTTCCTCCAGCAGCCTCAAGCAGCACTCTGCTTCAGGCAGCCTCAAGTAGCTCTCAGCGTCCAGCCGATAACCTCCAGCAGCACTCAACCTCCAGCAGCCTCCACCAGCACTCTGCTTCAAGAAGACTACAGCAGCTCTAAACCTCCCGCAGCCTCGAGCAGCACTTTACTTCAGGCAGCCTCGAGTCGCTCTCAACGTCCAACCGATAACCTCCAGCAGCACTCAACCCCAGCAGCTGTAATCCTCTAGCAGATTACAACCTCCAGCAGCTCTCATAATTCAGCAGCCTCCACCAGCAATCTGCTTCAAGCAGCCTCCAGCAGCTCTCCACCTCCAGAAGATTACAACCTCCAGCAGCTCTCTACCTCCTGCAGCCTCCAGCAGCACTCTGCTCCAAGCAGACTCCTGCAAATTACAGCGGCTGTCAAACAACAGCAGGTTTCTGCGTCCAGCCGACAACCTCCAGCAGCACTCAACCTCCAGCAGCTCTCATCATCCAGCAGATTTCAACCTCCAGCAGCTCTCAACCTCCAGCAGCCTCGAGGAGCACTCAACTTCAAGCAGCCTCCAATAGCTCTCAGCTTCCAGCCGATAACCTGCAGCAGCAATCAACCTCCAGCAGAATCCAGCAGCACTCTGTTTCAAGCAGCCTCCAGCAACTCTCATCCTCCAGCAGATTACAACTTCCAGCAGCTCTCAATCTCCAGCAGCCTCCACCACCTCTCTGCTTCAAGCAGCCTCCAGCAGCTCTCATCCTCCAGAAGATTACAACCTCCAGCATCTCACAACCTCCTGCAGCCTCCAGCAGGACTCTGCTTCAAGCAGACTCCTGCAAATTACAGCGGCTGTCAAACAAAAGCAGGTCTCAGCGTCCAGCCGACAACCTCCAGCAGTACTCAACCTCCAGCAGCTCTCAACCTCCAGGAGCCTTGAGCAGCATTCTGCTTCAAGCAGCCTCCAGCAGCACTCTGCTTCAAGCAGCCTCCAGTAGCTCTCAGCGTCCAGCCGATAACCTCCAGCAGCAATCAACCTCCAGCAGCTATCACCCTCCAGAAGATTACAACCTCCAGCAGCTCTCAACCTCCAGCAGCCTCGAGCAGCACTCTGCTTCAAGCAGCCTACAGCAGCACTCTTCTTCAAACAGTCTCCTGCAGCTTCCAGCGACTGTGAAACAACAGAAGGTCTCAGCGTCCAGCCGATAAACTCCAGCAGCTCTCAACCTCCAGCAGCCTCGAGGAGCACTCAACTTCAAGCAGCCTCCAGTAGCTCTCAGCGTCCAGCCGATAACCTCCAGCAGCAATCAACCTCCAGCAGCTATCACCCTCCAGAAGATTACAACCTCCAGCAGCTCACAACCTCCAGCAGCCTCGAGCAGCACTCTGCTTCAAGCAGCCTCCAGCAGCACTCTTCTTCAAGCAGTCTCCTGCAGGTTCCAGCGACTGTGAAACAACAGAAGGTCTCAGCGTCCAGCCGATAAACTCCAGCAGCTCTCATCCTCCAGCAGATTACAACCTCCAGCAGCTCTCAACGTCCAGGAGCCTCGAGCAGCACTCTGCTTCAAGGAGCCTGCAGCAGCACTCAACATCCAGCAGCTCTCATCCTCCAGCAGATTACAATGTCCAACAGCTCTCAACCTCCAGCAGAATCCAGCAGCACTCTGTTTCAAGCAGCCTCCAGCAGCTCTCACCCTCCAGCAGATTACAACATGCAGCAGCTGTCTTCCTCCAGCAGCCTCAAGCAGCACTCTGCTTCAGGCAGCCTCGAATAGCTCTCAGCGTAAAGCCGATAACCTCCAGCAGCACTCAACCTCCAGCAGCCTCCACCAGCACTCTGCTTCAAGAAGACTACAGCAGCTCTAAAACTTCAACAGCCTCGAGCAGCACTGTTCTTCAAGCAGTCTCCTGCAGCTTCCAGCGACTGTAAAACAACAGAAGGTCTCAGCGTCCAGCCGATAAACTCCAGCAGCTCTCATCCTCCAGCAGATTACAACCTCCAGCACCTCTCAACGTCCAGGAGCCTCGAGCAGCACTCTGCTTCAAGGAGCCTGCAGCAGCACTCAACATCCAGCAGCTCTCAACCTCCAGCAGAATCCAGCAGCACTCTGTTTCAAGCAGCCTCCGGCAACTCTCCTCCTCCAGCAGATTACAACTTCCAGCAGCTCTCAACCTCCAGCAGCCTCTCAGCCTCCAGCAAGTCTTAGCGTGCAGCAGAAAACCTCCAGCAGCTCTCAAGCTCCTGTAGCCTCCAGTAGCACTCTGCTTCAAGCAGAGTCCTGCAAACTATTGCGGCTGTCAAACAACAGCAGGTCTCAGCGTCCAGCCGATAACCTCCAGCAGCTCTCAACCTCCTGCAGCCTCCTGCGGCACTCTGCTTCAAGCAGTCTCCTGCAGCTTCCAGTCGCTGTCAAATAACAACAGGTCTCAGTGTCCAGCAGATAACCTCCAGCAGCACTCAACCACCAGCAGCCTCCACCACCACTCTGCTTCAAGGAGCCTGCAGCAGCACTCAACCCCCAGAAGCCCTCAACCTCCAGCAGCTGTCATCATCCAGCAGATTACAACCTCCAGCAGCCTCGAGGAGCACTCTGCTTCAGGCAGACTCGGGTAGCTCTCAGCGTCCAGCCGATAACCTCCAGCAGCATTCAAACTCCAGCAGCTCTCATCCTCCAGCAGATTACAACCTCCAGCAGCCTCGGACGGTACTCTGCTTCAAGCAGCCGCCACTAGCTCTCAACCTCCAGCAGCTCTCATCCTCCAGCAGCCTCGAGCAGCACTCTGCTTCAAGCAGCCTTCAGCAGCACTCTGCTTCATGCAACCTCCAGCAGCTCGCATCCTCCAGCAGATCACGACCTCCAGCAGCCTAGAGCAGCACTCTGCTTCAAGCAGCCTCCAGTAGCTCTCAACATCCAGCCGATAACCTCCAGCAGCACTCAACCTCCAGCAGCTCTCACCCTCCAGCAGATTACAACATGCAGCAGCTGTCTTCCTCCAGCAGCCTCAAGTAGCACTCTGCTTCAGGCAGCCTCGAGTAGCTCTCAGCGTCCAGCCGATAACATCAAGCAGCACTCAACCGCCAGCAGCCTCCACCAGCACTCTGCTTCAAGAAGACTACAGCAGCTCTAAATTTCCAGCAGTCTCGAGCAGCACTCTGCTTCAGGCAGCCTCGAGCGGCTCTCAACGTCCAACCGATAACCTCCAGCAGAACTCAACCCCGAGCAGCTGTCATCCTCCAGCAGATTACAACCTCCAGCAGCTCTCATAATTCAGCAGCCTCCACCAGCACTCTGCTTCAAGCAGCCTCCAGCAGCACTCTGCTTCAAGCAACCTCCAGCAGCTCTCCTCCTCCAGCAGATTACAACCTCCAGCAGCCTCGAACGGCACTCTGCTTCAAGCAACCTCCAGCAGCTCTCATCCTCCAGCAGATCACAACCTCCAGCAGCTATCATCCTCCAGCAGATTACAACCTCCAGAAGCTCTCAACGTCCAGGAGCCTCGAGCAGCACTCTGCTTCAAGGAGCCTGCAGCAGCACTCAACATCCAGCAGCTCTCAACCTCCAGCAGAATCCAGCAGCACTCTGTTTCAAGCAGCCTCCAGCAACTCTCCTCCTCCAGCAGATTACAACTTCCAGCAGCTCTCAACCTCCAGCAGCCTCGTGCAGCACTCTGCTTCAGGCAGCCTCGAGTAGCTCTCAACGTCCAACCGATAAACTCCAGCAGCACTCAACCCCCAGCAGCTGTCATCCTCCAGCAGATTACAACCTCCAGCAGCTCTGATAATTCAGCAGCCTCCACCAGCACTCTGCTTCAAGAAGCCTCCAGCAGTTCGCATCCTCCAGAAGATTACAACCTCCAGCAGCTCTCAACCTCCAGCAGCCTCTCTGCTTCAAGCAGCCTCCAGCAGCTATCAGCCTCAAGCAGCTCTCAGCCTCCAGCAAGTCTTAGCGGGCAGCAGAAAACCTCCAGCAGCTCTCAAGCTCCTGTAGCCTCCAGTAGCCCTCTGCTTCAAGCAGAGTCCTGCAAACTATTGCGGCTGTCAAACAACAGCAGGTCTCAGCGTCCAGCCGATAACCTCCAGCAGCTCTCAACCTCCTGCAGCCTCCTGCGGCACTCTGCTTCAAGCAGTCTCCTGCAGGTTCCAGTCGCTGTCAAATAACAACAGGTCTCAGTGTCCAGCAGATAACCTCCAGCAGCACTCAACCTCCAGCAGCCTCCACCACCACTCTGCTTCAAGGAGCCTGCAGCAGCACTCAACTCCCAGAAGCCCTCAACCTCCAGCAGCTGTCATCATCCAGCAGATTACAACCTCCAGCAGCCTCGAGGAGCACTCTGCCTCAGGCAGACTCGGGTAGCTCTCAGCGTCCAGCCGATAACCTCCAGCAGCATTCAAACTCCAGCAGCTCTCATCCTCCAGCAGATTACAACCTCCAGCAGCTCTCAACCTCCAGCAGCCTCGAGCAGCACTCTGCTTCAAGCAGCCTACAGCAGCACTCTTCTCCAAGCAGTCTCCTGCAGCTTCCAGCGACTGTGAAACAACAGAAGGTCTCAGGGTCCAGCCGATAAACTCCAGCAGCTCTCAACCTCCAGCAGCCTCGAGGAGCACTCAACTTCAAGCAGCCTCCAGTAGCTCTCAGCGTCCAGCCGATAACCTCCAGCAGCAATCAACCTCCAGCAGCTATCACCCTCCAGAAGATTACAACCTCCAGCAGCTCTCAACCTCCAGCAGCCTCGAGCAGCACTCTGCTTCAAGCAGCCTCCAGCAGCACTCTTCTTCAAGCAGTCTCCTGCAGGTTCCAGCGACTGTGAAACAACAGAAGGTCTCAGCGTCCAGCCGATAAACTCCAGCAGCTCTCATCCTCCAGCAGATTACAAACTCCAGCAGCTCTCAACGTCCAGGAGCCTCGAGCAGCACTCTGCTTTAAGGAGCCTGCAGCAGCACTCAACATCCAGCAGCTCTCATCCTCCAGCAGATTACAATGTCCAACAGCTCTCAACCTCCAGCAGAATCCAGCAGCACTCTGTTTCAAGCAGCCTCCAGCAGCTCTCACCCTCCAGCAGATTATAACATGCAGCAGCTGTATTCCTCCAGCAGCCTCAAGCAGCACTCTGCTTCAGGTAGCCTCGAGTAGCTCTCAGCGTAAAGCCGATAACCTCCAGCAGCACTCAACCTCCAGCAGCCTCCACCAGCACTCTGCTTCAAGAAGACTACAGCAGCTCTAAAACTTCAGCAGCCTCGAGCAGCACTATTCTTCAAGCAGTCTCCTGCAGCTTCCAGCGACTGTAAAACAACAGAAGGTCTCAGCGTCCAGCCGATAAAATACAGCAGCTATCATCCTCCAGCAGATTACAACCTCCAGAAGCTCTCAACGTCCAGGAGCCTCGAGCAGCACTCTGCTTCAAGGAGCCTGCAGCAGCACTCAACATCCAGCAGCTCTCAACCTCCAGCAGAATCCAGCAGCACTCTGTTTCAAGCAGCCTCCAGCAACTCTCCTCCTCCAGCAGATTACAACTTCCAGCAGCTCTCAACCTCCAGCAGCCTCTCTGCTTCAAGCAGCCTCCAGCAGCTATCAGCCTCAAGCAGCTCTCAGCCTCCAGCAAGTCTTAGCGTGCAGCAGAAAACCTCCAGCAGCTCTCAAACTCCTGTAGCCTCCAGTAGCACTCTGCTTCAAGCAGAGTCCTGCAAACTATTGCGGCTGTCAAACAACAGCAGGTCTCAGCGTCCAGCCGATAACCTCCAGCAGCTCTCAACCTCCTGCAGCCTCCTGCGGCACTCTGCTTCAAGCAGTCTCCTGCAGCTCCCAGTCGCTGTCAAATAACAACAGGTCTCAGTGTCCAGCAGATAACCTCCAGCAGCACTCAACCTCCAGCAGCCTCCACCACCACTCTGCTTCAAGGAGCCTGCAGCAGCACTCAACTCCCAGAAGCCCTCAACCTCCAGCAGCTGTCGTCATCCAGCAGATTACAACCTCCAGCAGCCTCGAGGAGCACTCTGCTTCAGGCAGACTCGGGTAGCTCTCAGCGTCCAGCCGATAACCTCCAGCAGCATTCAAACTCCAGCAGCTCTCATCCTCCAGCAGATTACAACCTCCAGCAGATCTCATCCTCCAGCAGCCTCGAGCAGCACTCTGCTTCAAGCAGTCTTCAGTAGCACTTTGCTTCAAGCAACCTCCAGCAGCTCTCATCCTCCAGCAGATTACAACCTCCAGCAGCCTCGGACGGTACTCTGCTTCAAGCAGCCGCCACTAGCTCTCAACCTCCAGCAGCTCACATCCTCCAGCAGCCTCGAGCAGCACTCTGCTTCAAGCAGCCTTCAGCAGCACTCTGCTTAAAGCAACCTCCAGCAGCTCGCATCCTCCAGCAGATCACAACCTCCAGCAGCCTGGAGCAGCACTCTGCTTCAAGCAGCCTCCAGTAGCTCTCAACATCCAGCCGATAACCTCCAGCAGCACTCAACCTCCAGCAGCTCTCACCCGCCAGCAGATTACAACATGCAGCAGCTGTCTTCCTCCAGCAGCCTCAAGTAGCACTCTGATTCAGGCAGCCTGGAGTAGCTCTCAGCGTCCAGCCGATAACCTCCAGCAGCACTCAACCGCCAGCAGCCTCCACCAGCACTCTGCTTCAAGAAGACTACACTGCTCTAAACCTCCAGCAGCCTCGTGCAGCACTCTGCTTCAGGCAGCCTCGAGTAGCTCTCAACGTCCAACCGATAAACTCCAGCAGCACTCAACCCCCAGAAGCTGCTGGAGCAGAGCAGCAGATTACAACCTCCAGCAGCTCTGATAATTCAGCAGCCTCCACCAGCACTCTGCTTCAAGACGCCTCCAGCAGTTCGCATCCTCCAGAAGATTACAACCTCCAGCAGCTCTCAACCTCCTGCAGCCTCCAGCAGCACTCTGCTTCAAGCAGACTCCTGCAAATTACAGCGGCGGTCAAACAACAGCAGGTCTCAGTGTCCAGCCGATAACCTCAAGCAGCACTCAACCTCCAGCAGCTCTCAACCTCAAGCAGCCTCGAGCAGCATTCTGCTTCAAGCAGCCTTCAGCAGCACTCTGCTTCAAGCAACCTCCAGTAGCTCTCATCCTCCAGCAGATTACAATCTCCAGCAGCTCTCAACCTCCAGGAGCCTCAAGCAGCGTTCTGCTTCAAGCAGCCTCCAGCAGCACTCTGCTTCAAGCAGCCTCCAACAGCTCTCATCCTGCAGCAGATTACAACCTCCAGCAGCTCTCAACCTCCAGCAGCCTCGAGGAGCACTCAACTTCAATCAGCCTCCAGTAGCTCTCAGCGTCCAGCCGATAACCTCCAGCAGCAATCAAACTCCAGCAGGTATCACCATCCAGCAGATTACAACCTCCAGCAGCTCTCAACCTCCAGCGTCCTCGAGCAGCACTCTGCTTCAGGCAGCCACCAGTTGCTCTCAGCGTCTAGCCTGTTAACCTACAGCAGCTCTCATCCTCCAGCGGCCTCGAGCAGCACTCTGCTTCAAGGAGCGTGCAGCAGCACTCAACCTCCAGCAGCTCTCATCATCCAGCAGATTACAACCTCCAGCAGCTCTCAACCTCCAGCAGCCTCGAGGAGCACTCAACTTCAAGCAGCCTCCAGTAGCTCTCAGCTTCCAGCCGATAACCTCCAGCAGCAATCAACCTCCAGCAGAATCCAGCAGCACTCTGTTTCAAGCAGCCTCCAGCAACTCTCATCCTCCAGCAGATTACAACTTCCAGCAGCTCTCAACCTCCAGCAGCCTCCACCACCTCTCTGCTTCAAGCAGCCTCCAGCAGCTCTCATCCTGCAGAAGATTACAACCTCCAACATCTCTCAACCTCCTGCAGCCTCCAGCAACTCTCATCCTCCAGCAGATTACAACCAGCAGCTGCTCTCAACGTCCAGCAGAATCCAGCAGCACTCTGTTTCAAGCAGCCTCCAGCAGCTCTCATCCTCCAGCAGATTACAACTTCCAGCAGCTCTCAACCTACAGCAGCCTCCACCACCTCTCTGCTTCAAGCAGCCTCCAGCAGCTCTCAGCCTCCAGCAAGTCTTAGCGTGCAGCAGAAAACCTCCAGCAGCTCTCAAGCTCCTGCAGCCTCCAGTAGCACTCTGCTTCAAGCAGCCTCCTGCAAATTATTGCGGCTGTCAAACAACAGCAGGTCTCAGCGTCCAGCCGATAACCTCCAGCCGCTCTCAACCTCCTGCAGCCTCCTGCAGCACTCTGCTTCAAGCAGTCTCCTGCCGCTTCCAGTGGCTGTCAAAAAACAACAGGTCTCAGCGTCCAGCAGATAACCTCCAGCAGCACTCAACCTAAAGCAGCCTCCACCACCACTCTGATTCAAGGAGCCTGCAGCAGCACTCATCCCCAGAAGCCCTCAACTTCCAGCAGCTCTCATCATCCAGCAGATTACAACCTCCAGCAGCTCTCATCCTCCAGCAGCCTCGAGCAGCACTCTTCTTCAAGCAGCCTTCAGCAGCACTCTGCTTCAAACAACCTCCAGCAGCTCACCTCCTCCAACAGATTACAACCTCCAGCAGCCTCGAACGGTACTCTACTTCAAGCAGCCGCCACTAGCTCTCAACCTCCAGCAGCTCTCATCCTCCAGCAGCCTCGAGCAGCACTCTGCTTCAAGCAGCCTTCAGCAGCACTCTGCTTCAAGCAACCTCCAGCAGCTCGCATCCTGCAGAAGATTACAACCTCCAACATCTCTCAACCTCCTGCAGCCTCCAGCAACTCTCATCCTCCAGCAGATTACAACCAGCAGCTGCTCTCAACGTCCAGCAGAATCCAGCAGCACTCTGTTTCAAGCAGCCTCCAGCAGCTCTCATCCTCCAGCAGATTACAACTTCCAGCAGCTCTCAACCTACATCAGTCTCCACCACCTCTCTGCTTCAAGCAGCCTCCAGCAGCTCTCAGCCTCCAGCAAGTCTTAGCGTGCAGCAGAAAACCTCCAGCAGCTCTCAAGCTCCTGCAGCCTCCAGTAGCACTCTGGTTCAAGCAGCCTCCTGCAAATTATTGCGGCTGTCAAACAACAGCAGGTCTCAGCGTCCAGCCGATAACCTCCAGCAGCTCTCAACCTCCTGCAGCCTCCTGCAGCACTCTGCTTCAAGCAGTCTCCTGCAGCTTCCAGTGGCTGTCAAAAAACAACAGGTCTCAGCGTCCAGCAGATAACCTCCAGCAGCACTCAACCTAAAGCAGCCTCCACCACCACTCTGATTCAAGGAGCCTGCAGCAGCACTCATCCCCCAGAAGCCCTCAACTTCCAGCAGCTCTCATCATCCAGCAGATTACAACCTCCAGCAGCTCTCATCCTCCAGCAGCCTCGAGCAGCACTCTTCTTCAAGCAGCCTTCAGCAGCACTCTGCTTCAAGCAACCTCCAGCAGCTCACCTCCTCCAACAGATTACAACCTCCAGCAGCCTCGAACGGTACTCTACTTCAAGCAGCCGCCACTAGCTCTCAACCTCCAGCAGCTCTCATCCTCCAGCAGCCTCGAGCAGCACTCTGCTTCAAGCAGCCTTCAGCAGCACTCTGCTTCAAGCAACCTCCAGCAGCTCGCATCCTCCAGCAGATTACAACCTCCAGCACACTAGAGCAGCATTCTGCTTCAAGCAACCTCCAGTAGCTCTCAACGTCCAGCCGATAACCTCCAGCAGCACTCAACCTCCAGCAGCTCTCACCCTCCAGCAGATTACAACATGCAGCAGCTGTCTTCCTCCAGCAGCCTCCACCAGCACTCTGCTTCAGGCAGCCTCGAGTAGCTCTCAACGTCCAACCGATAACCTCCAGCAGCACTGAACCCCCAGCAGCTGTCATCCTCCAGCAGATTACAACCTCCAGCAGCTCTCATAATTCAGCAGCCTCGACCAGCACTCGGCTTCAAGCAGCCTTCAGCAGCACTCTTCTTCAAGCAACCTCCAGCAGCTGTCCTCCTCCAGCAGATTACAACCTCCAGCAGCCTCGAACGGTACTCTGCTTCAAACAGCCTCCAGCAGCCCTCCACCTCCGGAAGATTACAACCTCCAGCAGCTCTCAACCTCCTGCAGCCTCCAGCAGCACTCTACTTCAAGCAGACTCCTGCAAATTACAGCGGCTGTCAAACAAGAGCAGGTCTCAGCGTCCAGCCGACAACCTCCAGAAGCACTCAACCTCCAGCAGCTCTCATCATCCAGCAGATTACAACCTCCAGCAGCTCTCATAATTCAGCAGCCTCGACCAGCACTCGGCTTCAAGCAGCCTTCAGCAGCACTCTTCTTCAAGCAACCTCCAGCAGCTCTCCTCCTCCAGCAGATTACAACCTCCAGCAGTCTTGAACGGTACTCTGCTTCAAGCAGCCGCCACTAGCTCTCAACCTCCAGCAGCTCTCAACCTCCAGCAGCCTCGAGCAGCACTCTGCTTCAAGCAGCCGCCACTAGCTCTCAACCTCCACCAGCTCTCATCCTCCAGCAACCTCGAGCAGCACTCTGCTTCAGGCAGCCTCCAGTTGCTCTCAGCATCCAGCCTGTTAACCTACAGCAGCTCTCATCCTCCAGCAGCCTCGAGCAGCACTCTGCTTCAAGGAGCGTGCAGCAGCACTCAACCTCCAGCAGCTCTCATCATCCAGCAGATTACAAACTCCAGCAGCTCTAAACCTCCAGATGCCTCGAACAGCACTGTGCTACAAGCAGACTCCAGCAGCTCTCATCCTCCAGCAGATTACAACCTCCAGCAGCTCTCAACCTCCAGCAGCCTTTAGCAGCACTCTACTTCAAGTAACCTCCAGTAGCTCTCAGTGTACAGCTGATACCCTTCAGCAGCACTCAATCTCCAGCAGCTTTCATCCTCCAACAGATTACAAAACCTCTAGGTCTCATCCTCCAGCAGTCTTGAGCATCACTCTGCTTCAAGGAGCCGTCAGTAGCACTCAACCTCCAGCAGCCTCAAGAAGCACTCTGCTTCAAGCAGTCTTCAGCAGCACTCTGCTTCAAGCAACCTCCAGCAGCTCTCAACCTCCAGCAGCTCTCATCCTCCAGAAGCCTCGAGCAGCACTCTGCTTCAAGCAGCCTTCAGCAGCACTCTGCTTCAAGCAACCTCCAGCAGCTCTCAACCTCCAGCAGCTCTCAACCTCCAGCAGCCTAGAGCACCACTCTGCTTCTAGCAGCCTCCAGTAGCTCTTAGCGTCCAGCCGATAACCTCCAGCAGCTCTCACCCTCCAGCAGATTAAAACATGCAGCAGCTGTTTTCCTTCAGCAGCCTCAAGCAGCACTCTGCTTCAGGCAGCCTCGAGTAGCTCTCAGCGTCCAGCCGATAACCTCCAGCAGCACTCAACCTCCAGCAGCCTCCACCAGCACTCTGCTTCAAGAAGACTACAGAAGGACTCAACCTCCAGCATCCTCCACCATCACTCTTCTTCAGGAAGACTACAGCAGCTCTAAACCTCCAGCAGCCTCGAGAAGCTCTCAACGTTCAACCGATAACCTCCAGCAGCACTCAACCCCCAGCAGCTGTCATCCTCCAGCAGATTACAACCTCCAGCAGCTCTCACAATTCAGCAGCCTCTACCAGCATCTGCTTCAAGCGGCCTCCAGCAGCTCTAAACCTCCTGCAGCCTCCAGCAGCACTCTGCTTCAAGCAACCTCCAGCAGCTCGCATCCTCCAGCAGATTACAACCTCCAGCAGCCTAGAGCAGCACTCTGCTTAAAGCAGCCTCCAGTAGCTCTCAGCGTCCAGCCGATAACCTCCAGCAGCACTCAACCTCCAGCAGCCTCCACCAGCACTCTGCTTCAAGAAGACTACAGCAGCTCTAAACCTCCAGCAGCCTCGAGCAGCACTCTGCTCCAGGCAGCCTCGAGTAGCTCTCAACGTCCAACCGATAACCTCCAGCAGCACTCAACCCCCAGCAGCTGTCATCCTCCAGCAGATTACAACCTCCAGCAGCTCTCATAATTCAGCAGCCTCCACCAGCACTCTGCTTCAAGCGGCCTCCAGCAGCACTCATCCTCCAGAAGATTACAACCTCCAGCAGCTCTCAACCTCCTGCAGCCTCCAACAGCACTCTGCTTCAAGCAGACTCCTGCAAATTACAGCGGCTGTCAAACAACAGCAGGTCTCAGCGTCCAGCCGACAACCTCCAGCAGCACTCAACCTCCAGCAGCTCTCAACCTCAAGCAGCCCCGAGCAGCATTCTGCTTCAAGCACCGTTCAGTAGCACTGTGCTTCAAGCAAGCTCCAGCAGCTCTCATCCTCCAGCAGATTACAATCTCAAGCAGCTCTCAACCTCCAGGAGCCTCGAGCAGCATTCTGCTTCAAGCAGCCTCCAGCAGCACTCTGCTTCAAGCAGCCTCCAACAGCTCTCATCCTGCAGCAGATTACAACCTCCAGCAGCTCTCATCCTCCAGCAGCCTCGAGGAGCACTCAACTTCAAGCAGCCTCCAGTAGCTCTCAGCGTCCAGCCGATAACCTCCAGCAGCTATCACCCTCCAGCAGATTACAACCTCCAGCAGCTCTCAACCTCCAGCGTCCTCGAGCAGCACTCTGCTTCAGGCAGCCTCCAGTTGCTCACAGCGTCCAGCCTGTTAACCTACAGCAGCTCTCATCCTCCAGCAGCCTCGAGCAGCACTCTGCTTCAAGGAGCCTTCAGCAGCACTCAACCTCCAGCAGCCTCAAGCAGCACTCTGTTTCAAGCAGTCTTCAGCAGCACTCTGGTTCAAGCAACCTCCAGCAGCTCTCAACCTCCAGCAGCCTAGAGCAGCACTCTGCTTCAAGCAGCCTCCAGTAGCTCTTAGCGTCCAGCCGATAACCTCCAGCAGCACTAAACTTCCAGCAGCATCCAGCAGCACTCTACTTCAAGAAGACTACAGCAGCTCTAAACCTCCAGCAGCCTCGAGCAGCACTCTGCTTCACACAGCCTCGAGTAGCTCTCAACGTCCAACCGATAACCTCCAGCAGCACTCAACCTCCAGCAGCTGTCATCCTCCAGCAGATTACATCCTCGAGCAGCTCTCATAATTCAGCAGCCTCCACCAGCACTCTGCTTCAAGGAGCCTTCAGCAGCACTCAACCTCCAGCAGCCTCAAGCAGCACTCTGCTTCAAGCAGTCTTCAGCAGCACTCTTCTTCAAGCAACCTCCAGCAGCTCTCAACCTCCAGCAGCCTCGAGCAGCACTCTGCTTCAGGCAGCCTTCAGCAGCACTCTGCTTCAAGCAACCACCAGCAGCTCGCATCCTCCAGCAGATTACAACCTCCAGCAGCCTAGAGCAGCACTCTGCTTCAAGCAGCCTCCAGTAGCTCTTAGCGTCCAGCCGATAACCTCCAGCAGCACTCAACCTCCAGCAGCATCCAGCAGCACTCTGCTTCAAGAAGACTACAGCAGCTCTAAACCTCCAGCAGCCTCGAGCAGCACTCTGCTTCACGCAGCCTCGAGTAGCTCTCAACGTCCAACCGATAACCTCCAGCAGCACTCAACCCCCAGCAGCTGTCATCCTCCAGCAGATTACAACCTCGAGCAGCTCTCATAATTCAGCAGCCTCCACCAGCACTCTGCTTCAAGCGGCCTCCAGCAGCTCTCATCGTCCAGCAGATTACAACCTCCAGCAGCTCTCAACCTCCTGCAGCCTCCAGCAGCACTCTACTTCAAGTAACCTCCAGTAGCTCTCAGTGTACAGCCGATACCCTTCAGCAGCACTCAATCTCCAGCTTCTCTCAAGCTCCTGTAGCCTCCAGCAGCACTCTGCTTCAAGCAGACTCCTGCAAATTACAGCGGCTTTCAAACAACAGCAGGTCTCAGCGTCCAGCTGACAACCGCCAGCAGCACTCAACCTCCAGCAGCTCTCAACCTCAAGCAGCTTCGAGCAGCATTCTGCTTCAAGCAGCCTTCAGCAGCACTCTGCTTCAAGCAACCTCCAGCAGCTCTCATCCTCCAGCAGATTACAACCTCCAGGAGCCTCGAGAAGCATTCTGCTTCAAGCAGCCTCCAGCAGCACTCTGCTTCAAGCAGCCTCCAACAGCTCTCATCCTGCAGCAGATTACAACCTCCAGCAGCTCTCATCCTCCAGCAGCCGCCAGCAGCACTCTGCTTCAAGCACCCTTCAGCAGCACTCTGCTTCAAGCAACCTCCAGCAGCTCGCATCCTCCAGCAGATTACAACCTCCAGCAGCCTAGAGCAGCACACTGCTTCAAGCAGCCTCCAGTAGCTCTCAGCGTCCAGCCGATAACCTCCAGCAGCACTCAACCTCCAGCAGCCTCCACCAGCACTCTGCTTCAAGAAGACTTCAGCAGCTCTAAACCTCCAGCAGCCTCGAGCAGCACTCTGCTCCAGGCAGCCTCGAGTAGCTCTCAACGTCCAACCGATAACCTCCAGCAGCACTCAACCCCCAGCAGCTGTCATCCTCCAGCAGATTACAACCTCCAGCAGCTCTCATAATTCAGCAGCCTCCACCAGCACTCTGCTTCAAGCGGCCTCCAGCAGCTCTCATCCTCCAGAAGATTACTACCTCCAGCAGCTCTCAACGTCCTGCAGCCTCCAGCAGCACTCTGCTTCAAGCAACCTCCAGCAGCTGTCATCCTCCAGCATATTACAATCTCCAGCAGCTCTCAACCTCCAGGAGCCTAGAGCAGCATTCTGCTGCAAGCAGCCTCCAGCAGCACTCTGCTTCAAGCAGCCTCCAACATCCCTCATCCTGCAGCAGATTACAACCTCCAGCAGCTCTCAACCTCCAGCAGCCTCGAGGAGCACTCAACTTCAAGCAGCCTCCAGTAGCTCTCAGCGTCCAGCCGATAACCTCCAGCAACAATCAACCTCCAGCAGCTATCACCCTCAAGGAGATTACAACCTCCAGCAGCTCTCAACCTCCAGCGTCCTCGAGCCGCACTCTGCTTCAGGCAGCCTCCAGTTGCTCTCAGCGTCCAGCCTGTTAACCTCCAGCAGCTCTCATTCTCCAGCAGCCTCGAGCAGCACTCTGCTTCAAGCAGCCTTCAGCAGCACTCTGCTTCAAGCAACCCCCAGCAGCTCGCATCCTCCAGCAGATTACAGCCTCCAGCAGCCTAGAGCAGCACTCTGCTTCAAGCAGCCTCCAGTAGCTCTCAGCATCCAGCCGATAACCTCCAGCAACAATCAACCTCCAGCAGCTATCACCCTCCAGGAGATTACAACCTCCAGCAGCTCTCAACCTCCAGCGTCCTCGAGCCGCACTCTGCTTCAGGCAGCCTCCAGTTGCTCTCAGCTTAAAGCCGATAACCTCCAGCAGCAATCAACCTCCAGCAGATTACAACCTCCAGCAGCTCTCAACCTCCAGCAGCCTCGAGGAGCACTCAACTTCCAGCAGCATCCAGCAGCACTCTACTTCAAGAAGACTACAGCAGCTCTAAACCTCCAGCAGCCTCGAGCAGCACTCTGCTTCACACAGCCTCGAGTAGCTCTCAACGTCCAACCGATAACCTCCAGCAGCACTCAACCTCCAGCAGCTGTCATCCTCCAGCAGATTACATCCTCGAGCAGCTCTCATAATTCAGCAGCCTCCACCAGCACTCTGCTTCAAGGAGCCTTCAGCAGCACTCAACCTCCAGCAGCCTCAAGCAGCACTCTGCTTCAAGCAGTCTTCAGCAGCACTCTTCTTCAAGCAACCTCCAGCAGCTCTCAACCTCCAGCAGCTCTCATCCTCCAGCAGCCTCGAGCAGCACTCTGCTTCAGGCAGCCTTCAGCAGCACTCTGCTTCAAGCAACCACCAGCAGCTCGCATCCTCCAGCAGATTACAACCTCCAGCAGCCTAGAGCAGCACTCTGCTTCAAGCAGCCTCCAGTAGCTCTTAGCGTCCAGCCGATAACCTCCAGCAGCACTCAACCTCCAGCAGCATCCAGCAGCACTCTGCTTCAAGAAGACTACAGCAGCTCTAAACCTCCAGCAGCCTCGAGCAGCACTCTGCTTCACGCAGCCTCGAGTAGCTCTCAACGTCCAACCGATAAACTCCAGCAGCACTCAACCCCCAGCAGCTGTCATCCTCCAGCAGATTACAACCTCCAGCAGCTCTCATAATTCAGCAGCCTCCACCAGCACTCTGCTTCAAGCGGCCTCCAGCAGCTCTCATCGTCCAGCAGATTACAACCTCCAGCAGCTCTCAACCTCCTGCAGCCTCCAGCAGCACTCTACTTCAAGTAACCTCCAGTAGCTCTCAGTGTACAGCCGATACCCTTCAGCAGCACTCAATCTCCAGCTTCTCTCAAGCTCCTGTAGCCTCCAGCAGCACTCTGCTTCAAGCAGACTCCTGCAAATTACAGCGGCTTTCAAACAACAGCAGGTCTCAGCGTCCAGCTGACAACCGCCAGCAGCACTCAACCTCCAGCAGCTCTCAACCTCAAGCAGCTTCGAGCAGCATTCTGCTTCAAGCAGCCTTCAGCAGCACTCTGCTTCAAGCAACCTCCAGCAGCTCTCATCCTCCAGCAGATTACAACCTCCAGGAGCCTCGAGAAGCATTCTGCTTCAAGCAGCCTCCAGCAGCACTCTGCTTCAAGCAGCCTCCAACAGCTCTCATCCTGCAGCAGATTACAACCTCCAGCAGCTCTCATCCTCCAGCAGCCGCCAGCAGCACTCTGCTTCAAGCACCCTTCAGCAGCACTCTGCTTCCAGCAACCTCCAGCAGCTCGCATCCTCCAGCAGATTACAACCTCCAGCAGCCTAGAGCAGCACACTGCTTCAAGCAGCCTCCAGTAGCTCTCAGCGTCCAGCCGATAACCTCCAGCAGCACTCAACCTCCAGCAGCCTCCACCAGCACTCTGCTTCAAGAAGACTACAGCAGCTCTAAACCTCCAGCAGCCTCGAGCAGCACTCTGCTCCAGGCAGCCTCGAGTAGCTCTCAACGTCCAACCGATAACCTCCAGCAGCACTCAACCCCCAGCAGCTGTCATCCTCCAGCAGATTACAACCTCCAGCAGCTCTCATAATTCAGCAGCCTCCACCAGCACTCTGCTTCAAGCGGCCTCCAGCAGCTCTCATCCTCCAGAAGATTACTACCTCCAGCAGCTCTCAACCTCCTGCAGCCTCCAGCAGCACTCTGCTTCAAGCAACCTCCAGCAGCTGTCATCCTCCAGCATATTACAATCTCCAGCAGCTCTCAACCTCCAGGAGCCTAGACCAGCATTCTGCTTCAAGCAGCCTCCAGCAGCACTCTGCTTCAAGCAGCCTCCAACATCCCTCATCCTGCAGCAGATTACAACCTCCAGCAGCTCTCAACCTCCAGCAGCCTCGAGGAGCACTCAACTTCAAGCAGCCTCCAGTAGCTCTCAGCGTCCAGCCGATAACCTCCAGCAACAATCAACCTCCAGCAGCTATCACCCTCAAGGAGATTACAACCTCCAGCAGCTCTCAACCTCCAGCGTCCTCGAGCCGCACTCTGCTTCAGGCAGCCTCCAGTTGCTCTCAGCGTCCAGCCTGTTAACCTCCAGCAGCTCTCATTCTCCAGCAGCCTCGAGCAGCACTCTGCTTCAAGCAGCCTTCAGCAGCACTCTGCTTCAAGCAACCCCCAGCAGCTCGCATCCTCCAGCAGATTACAGCCTCCAGCAGCCTAGAGCAGCACTCTGCTTCAAGCAGCCTCCAGTAGCTCTCAGCGTCCAGCCGATAACCTCCAGCAACAATCAACCTCCAGCAGCTATCACCCTCCAGGAGATTACAACCTCCAGCAGCTCTCAACCTCCTGCAGCCTCCACCACCACTCTGATTCAAGGAGCCTGCAGCAGCACTCAACCCCCAGAAGCCCTCAACCTCCAGCAGCTCTCATCATCCAGCAGATTACAACCTCCAGCAGCCTCGAGGACCACTCTGCTTCAGGCAGACTCGAGTAGGTCTCAGCGTCCAGCCGATAACCTCCAGCAGCATTCAAACTCCAGCAACTCTCATCCTCCAGCAGATCACAACCTCCAGCAGCTCTCATCCTCCAGCAGGCTCGAGCAGCACTCTACTTCAAGCAGCCTTCAGCAGCACTCTGCTTCAAGCAACCTCCAGCAGCTCTCCTCCTCCAACAGATTACAACCTCCAGCAGCGTCGAACGGTACTCTACTTCAAGCAGCCGCCACTAGCTCTCAACCTCCAGCAGCTCTCATCCTCCAGCAGCCTCGAGCAGCACTCTGCTTCAAGCAGCCTTCAGCAGCACTCTGCTTCAAGCAACCTCCAGCAGCTCGCATCCTCCAGCAGATTACAACCTCCAGCAGCCTAGAGCAGCACTCTGCTTCAAGCAACCTCCAGCATTTCTCAACGTCCAGCCGATAACCTCCAGCAGCACTCAACCTCCGGCAGCTCTCACCCTCCAGCAGATTACAACATGCAGCAGCTGTCTTCCTCCAGCAGCCTCCACCAGCACTCTGCTTCA
This sequence comes from Oreochromis niloticus, assembly GCF_001858045.2. NCBI lineage: Eukaryota > Metazoa > Chordata > Actinopteri > Cichliformes > Cichlidae > Oreochromis > Oreochromis niloticus. Next base: position 28,967 of record NW_020328650.1, read on the forward strand.
GGCAGCCTCGAGTAGCTCTCAACGTCCAACCGATAACCTCCAGCAGCACTCAACCCCCAGCAGCTGTCATCCTCCAGCAGATTACAACCTCCAGCAGCTCTCATAATTCAGCAGCCTCCACCAGCACTCTGCTTCAAGCGGCCTCCAGCAGCTCTCATCCTCCAGAAGATTACTACCTCCAGCAGCTCTCAACCTCCTGCAGCCTCCAGCAGCACTCTGCTTCAAGCAACCTCCAGCAGCTGTCATCCTCCAGCATATTACAATCTCCAGCAGCTCTCAACCTCCAGGAGCCTAGACCAGCATTCTGCTTCAAGCAGCCTCCAGCAGCACTCTGCTTCAAGCAGCCTCCAACATCCCTCATCCTGCAGCAGATTACAACCTCCAGCAGCTCTCAACCTCCAGCAGCCTCGAGGAGCACTCAACTTCAAGCAGCCTCCAGTAGCTCTCAGCGTCCAGCCGATAACCTCCAGCAACAATCAACCTCCAGCAGCTATCACCCTCAAGGAGATTACAACCTCCAGCAGCTCTCAACCTCCAGCGTCCTCGAGCCGCACTCTGCTTCAGGCAGCCTCCAGTTGCTCTCAGCGTCCAGCCTGTTAACCTCCAGCAGCTCTCATTCTCCAGCAGCCTCGAGCAGCACTCTGCTTCAAGCAGCCTTCAGCAGCACTCTGCTTCAAGCAACCCCCAGCAGCTCGCATCCTCCAGCAGATTACAGCCTCCAGCAGCCTAGAGCAGCACTCTGCTTCAAGCAGCCTCCAGTAGCTCTCAGCGTCCAGCCGATAACCTCCAGCAACAATCAACCTCCAGCAGCTATCACCCTCCAGGAGATTACAACCTCCAGCAGCTCTCAACCTCCTGCAGCCTCCACCACCACTCTGATTCAAGGAGCCTGCAGCAGCACTCAACCCCCAGAAGCCCTCAACCTCCAGCAGCTCTCATCATCCAGCAGATTACAACCTCCAGCAGCCTCGAGGACCACTCTGCTTCAGGCAGACTCGAGTAGGTCTCAGCGTCCAGCCGATAACCTCCAGCAGCATTCAAACTCCAGCAACTCTCATCCTCCAGCAGATCACAACCTCCAGCAGCTCTCATCCTCCAGCAGGCTCGAGCAGCACTCTACTTCAAGCAGCCTTCAGCAGCACTCTGCTTCAAGCAACCTCCAGCAGCTCTCCTCCTCCAACAGATTACAACCTCCAGCAGCGTCGAACGGTACTCTACTTCAAGCAGCCGCCACTAGCTCTCAACCTCCAGCAGCTCTCATCCTCCAGCAGCCTCGAGCAGCACTCTGCTTCAAGCAGCCTTCAGCAGCACTCTGCTTCAAGCAACCTCCAGCAGCTCGCATCCTCCAGCAGATTACAACCTCCAGCAGCCTAGAGCAGCACTCTGCTTCAAGCAACCTCCAGCATTTCTCAACGTCCAGCCGATAACCTCCAGCAGCACTCAACCTCCGGCAGCTCTCACCCTCCAGCAGATTACAACATGCAGCAGCTGTCTTCCTCCAGCAGCCTCCACCAGCACTCTGCTTCAGGCAGCCTCGAGTAGCTCTCAACGTCCAACCGATAACCTCCAGCAGCACTCAACCCCCAGCAGCTGTCATCCTCCAGCAGATTACAACCTCCAGCAGCTCTCATAATTCAGCAGCCTCGACCAGCACTCTGCTTCAAACAGCCTCCAGCAGCCCTCCACCTCCAGAAGATTACAACCTCCTGCAGCTCTCAACCTCCTGCAGCCTCCAGCAGCACTCTACTTCAAGCAGACTCCTGCAAATTACAGCGGCTGTCAAACAACAGCAGGTCTCAGCGTCCAGACTACAACCTCCAGCAGCACTCAACCTCCAGCAGCTCTCATCATCCAGCAGATTACAACCTCCAGCAGCCTCGAGGAGCACTCTGCTTCAGGCAGACTCGAGTAGCTCTTAGCGTCCATCCGATAACCTCCAGCAGCATTCAAACTCCAGCAGCTCTCATCCTCCAGCAGATCACAACCTCCAGTAGCTCTCATCCTCCAGCAGCCTCAAGCAGCACACTGCTTCAGGCAGCCTCGAGTAGCTCTCAGCGTCCAGCCGATAACCTCCAGCAGCACACAACCTCCAGCAGCCTCCACCACCACTCTGATTCAAGGAGCCTGCAGCAGCACTCAACCCCCAGAAGCCCTCAACCTCCAGCAGCTCTCATCATCCAGCAGATTACAACGTCCAGCAGCCTCGAGGAGCACTCTGCTTCAGGCAGACTCGAGTAGGTCTCAGCGTCCAGCCGATAACCTCCAGCAGCATTCAAACTCCAGCAGCTCTCATCCTCCAGCAGATCACAACCTCCAATAGCTCTCATCCTCCAGCAGCCTCAAGCAGCACACTGCTTCAGGCAGCCTCAAGTAGCTCTCAGCGTCCAGCCGATAACCTCAAGCAGCACTCAACCTCCAGCAGCCTCCACCATCACTCTGCTTCAAGAAGACTACAGCAGCTCAAAATTTCCAGCAATCTCGAGCAGCACTCTTCTTCAGGCAGACTCGAGCGGCTCTCAACGTCCAACCGATAACCTCCAGCAGAACTCAACCCCGAGCAGCTGTCATCCTCCATCAGATTACAACCTCCAGCAGCTCTCATAATTCAGTAGCCTCCACCAGCACTCTGCTTCAAGCAACCTCCAGCGGCTCTCCTCCTCCAGCAGATTACAACCTCCAGCGGCCTCGAACGGCACTCTGCTTCAAGCACCCTCCAGCAGCTCTCATCCTCCAGCAGATCACAACCTCAAGCAGCTGTCATCCTCCAGCAGTCTCGAGAAGCACTCTACTTCAAGTAACCTCCAGTAGCTCTCAGTGTACAGCCGATACCCTTCAGCAGCACTCAATCTCCAGCAGCTCTCATCCTCCAACAGATTACAAAACCTCTAGAAGCTCTCATCCTCCAGCAGCCTTCAGCAGCACTCAACCTCCAGCAGCCTCAAGCAGCACTCTGCTTCAAGCAGTCTTCAGCAGCACTCTGCTTCAAGCAACCTCCAGCAGCTCTCAACCTCCAGCAGCTCTCATCCTCCAGCAGCCTCGAGCAGCACTCTGCTTCAAGCAGCATTCAGCAGCACTCTGCTTCAAGCAACCACCAGCAGCTCTCATCCGCCAGCAGATCTCAACCTCCAGCAGCCTAGAGCAGCACTCTGCTTCAAGCAGCCTCCAGTAGCTCTCAACGTCCAGCCGATAACCTCCAGCAGCACTCAACCTCCAGCAGCTCTCACCCTCCAGGAGATTACAACATGCAGCAGCTGTCTTCCTCCAGCAGCCTCAAGCAGCACTCTGCTTCAGGCAGCCTCAAGTAGCTCTCAGCGTCCAGCCGATAACCTCCAGCAGCACTCAACCTCCAGCAGCCTCCACCAGCACTCTGCTTCAAGAAGACTACAGCAGCTCTAAACCTCCAGCAGCCTCGAGCAGCACTCTACTTCAGGCAGCCTCGAGTCGCTCTCAACGTCCAACCGATAACCTCCAGCAGCACTCAACCCCCAGCAGCTGTCATCCTCTAGCAGAGTACAACCTCCAGCAGCTCTCATAATTCAGCAGCCTCCACCAGCAATCTGCTTCAAGCAGCCTCCAGCAGCTCTCCACCTCCAGAAGATTACAACCTCCAGCAGCTCTCAACCTCCTGCACCCTCCAGCAGCACTCTGCTCCAAGCAGACTCCTGCAAATTACAGCGGCTGTCAAACAACAGCAGGTTTCAGCGTCCAGCCGACAACCACCAGCAGCACTCAACCTCCAGCAGCTCTCATCATCCAGCAGATTACAACCTCCAGCAGCTCTCAACCTCCAGCAGCCTCGAGGAGCACTCAACTTCAAGCAGCCTCCAGTAGGTCTCAGCTTCCAGCCGATAACCTCCAGCAGCAATCCACCTCCAGCAGAATCCAGCAGCACTCTGTTTCAAGCAGCCTCCAGCAACTCTCATCCTCCAGCAGATTACAACTTCCAGCAGCTCTCAACCTCCAGCAGCCTCCACCACCTCTCTGCTTCAAGCAGCCTCCAGCAGCTCTCATCCTCCAGAAGATTATAACCTCCAGCATCTCTCAACCTCCTGCAACCTCCAGCAGCTCTCAACCTCCAGCAGCTCTCATCCTCCAGCAGCCTCGAGCAGCACTCTGCTTCAAGCAGCATTCAGCAGCACTCTGCTTCAAGCAACCACCAGCAGCTCTCATCCGCCAGCAGATCTCAACCTCCAGCAGCCTAGAGCAGCACTCTGCTTCAAGCAGCCTCCAGTAGCTCTCAATGTCCAGCCGATAACCTCCAGCAGCACTCAACCTCCAGCAGCTCTCACCCTCCAGGAGATTACAACATGCAGCAGCTGTCTTCCTCCAGCAGCCTCAAGCAGCACTCTGCTTCAGGCAGCCTCAAGTAGCTCTCAGCGTCCAGCCGATAACCTCCAGCAGCACTCAACCTCCAGCAGCCTCCACCAGCACTCTGCTTCAAGAAGACTACAGCAGCTCTAAACCTCCAGCAGCCTCGAGCAGCACTCTACTTCAGGCAGCCTCGAGTCGCTCTCAACGTCCAACCGATAACCTCCAGCAGCACTCAACCCCCAGCAGCTGTCATCCTCTAGCAGAGTACAACCTCCAGCAGCTCTCATAATTCAGCAGCCTCCACCAGCAATCTGCTTCAAGCAGCCTCCAGCAGCTCTCCACCTCCAGAAGATTACAACCTCCAGCAGCTCTCAACCTCCTGCACCCTCCAGCAGCACTCTGCTCCAAGCAGACTCCTGCAAATTACAGCGGCTGTCAAACAACAGCAGGTTTCAGCGTCCAGCCGACAACCTCCAGCAGCACTCAACCTCCAGCAGCTCTCATCATCCAGCAGATTACAACCTCCAGCAGCTCTCAACCTCCAGCAGCCTCGAGGAGCACTCAACTTCAAGCAGCCTCCAGTAGGTCTCAGCTTCCAGCCGATAACCTCCAGCAGCAATCCACCTCCAGCTGAATCCAGCAGCACTCTGTTTCAAGCAGCCTCCAGCAACTCTCATCCTCCAGCAGATTACAACTTCCAGCAGCTCTCAACCTCCAGCAGCCTCCACCACCTCTCTGCTTCAAGCAGCCTCCAGCAGCTCTCATCCTCCAGAAGATTATATCCTCCAGCATCTCTCAACCTCCTGCAGCCTCCAGCAGGACTCTGCTTCAAGCAGACTCCTGCAAATTACAGCGGCTGTCAAACAACAGCAGGTCTCAGTTTCCAGCCGACAACCTCCAGCAGTACTCAACCTCCAGCAGCTCTCAACCTCCAGGACCCTTGAGCAGCATTCTGCTTCAAGCAGCCTCCAGCAGCACTCTGCTTCAAGCAGCCTCCAGTAGCTCTCAGCGTCCAGCCGATAACCTCCAGCAGCAATCAACCTCCAGCAGCTATCACCCTCCAGATGATTACAACCTCCAGCAGCTCTCAACCTCCAGCAGCCTCGAGCAGCACTCTGCTTCAAGCAGCCTACAGCAGCACTCTTCTTCAAGCAGTCTCCTGCAGCTTCCAGCGACTGTGAAACAACAGAAGGTCTCAGCGTCCAGCCGATAAAGTCCAGCAGCTCTCAACCTCCAGCAGCCTCGAGGAGCACTCAACTTCAAGCAGCCTCCAGTAGCTCTCAGCGTCCAGCCGATAACCTCCAGCAGCAATCAACCTCCAGCAGCTATCACCCTCCAGAAGATTACAACCTCCAGCAGCTCTCAACCTCCAGCAGCCTCCAGCAGCACTCTGCTTCAAGCAGCCTCCAGCAGCTATCTGGGATCTTCAAGCAGTCTCCTGCAGGTTCCAGCGACTGTGAAACAACAGAAGGTCTCAGCGTCCAGCCGATAAACTCCAGCAGCTCTCAACGTCCAGGAGCCTCGAGCAGCACTCTGCTTCAAGGAGCCTGCAGCAGCACTCAACATCCAGCAGCTCTCATCCTCCAGCAGATTACAATGTCCAACAGCTCTCAACCTCCAGCAGAATCCAGCAGCACTCTGTTTCAAGCAGCCCCCAGCAGCTCTCACCCTCCAGCAGATTACAACATGCAGCAGCTGTCTTCCTCCAGCAGCCTCAAGCAGCACTCTGCTTCAGGCAGCCTCGAGTAGCTCTCAGCGTAAAGCCGATAACCTCCAGCAGCACTCAACCTCCAGCAGCCTCCACCAGCACTCTGCTTCAAGAAAACTACAGCAGCTCTAAAACTTCAGCAGCCTCGAGCAGCACTATTCTTCAAGCAGTCTCCTGCAGCTTCCAGCGACTGTAAAACAACAGAAGGTCTCAATGTCCAGCCGATAAACTACAGCAGCTATCATCCTCCAGCAGATTACAACCTCCAGCAGCTCGCAACGTCCAGGAGCCTCGAGCAGCACTCTGCTTCAAGGAGCCTGCAGCAGCACTCAACATCCAGCAGCTCTCAACCTCCAGCAGAATCCAGCAGCACTCTGTTTCAAGCAGCCTCCAGCAACTCTCCTCCTCCAGCAGATTACAACTTCCAGCAGCTCTCAACCTCCAGCAGCCTCTCTGCTTCAAGCAGCCTCCAGCAGCTCTCAGCCTCAAGCAGCTCTCAGCCTCCAGCAAGTCTTAGCGTGCAGCAGAAAACCTCCAGCAGCTCTCAAGCTCCTGCAGCCTCCAGTAGCACTCTGCTTCAAGCAGCCTCCTGCAAACTATTGCGGCTGTCAAAGAACAGCAGGTCTCAGCGTCCAGCCGATAACGTCCAGCAGCTCTCAACCTCCTGCAGCCTCCTGCAGCACTCTGCTTCAAGCAGTCTCCTGCAGCTTCCAGTCGCTGTCAAATACTAACAGGTCTCAGCGTCCAGCCGATAACCTCCAGCAGCACTCAACCTCCAGCAGCCTCCACCACCACTCTGATTCAAGGAGCCTGCAGCAGCACTCAACCCCCAGAAGCCCTCAACCTCCAGCAGCTCTCATCATCCAGCAGATTACAACGTCCAGCAGCCTCGAGGAGCACTCTGCTTCAGGCAGACTCGAGTAGGTCTCAGCGTCCAGCCGATAACCTCCAGCAGCATTCAAACTCCAGCAGCTCTCATCCTCCAGCAGATCACAACCTCCAGTAGCTCTCATCCTCCAGCAGCCTCAAGCAGCACACTGCTTCAGGCAGCCTCAAGTAGCTCTCAGCGTCCAGCCGATAACCTCAAGCAGCACTCAACCTCCAGCAGCCTCCACCATCACTCTGCTTCAAGAAGACTACAGCAGCTCAAAATTTCCAACAATCTCGAGCAGCACTCTGCTTCAGGCAGCCTCGAGCGGCTCTCAACGTCCAACCGATAACCTCCAGCAGAACTCAACCCCGAGCAGCTGTCATCCTCCATCAGATTACAACCTCCAGCAGGTCTCATAATTCAGTAGCCTCCACCAGCACTCTGCTTCAAGCAACCTCCAGCGGCTCTCCTCCTCCAGCAGATTACAACCTCCAGCGGCCTCGAACGGCACTCTGCTTCAAGCACCCTCCAGCAGCTCTCATCCTCCAGCAGATCACAACCTCAAGCAGCTGTCATCCTCCAGCAGTCTCGAGCAGCACTCTACTTCAAGTAACCTCCAGTAGCTCTCAGTGTACAGCCAATACCCTTCAGCAGCACTCAATCTCCAGCAGCTCTCATCCTCCAACAGATTACAAAACCTCTAGAAGCTCTCATCCTCCAGCAGCCTTCAGCAGCACTCAACCTCCAGCAGCCTCAAGCAGCACTCTGCTTCAAGCAGTCTTCAGCAGCACTCTGCTTCAAGCAACCTCCAGCAGCTCTCAACCTCCAGCAGCTCTCATCCTCCAGCAGCCTCGAGCAGCACTCTGCTTCAAGCAGCATTCAGCAGCACTCTGCTTCAAGCAACCACCAGCAGCTCTCATCCGCCAGCAGATCTCAACCTCCAGCAGCCTAGAGCAGCACTCTGCTTCAAGCAGCCTCCAGTAGCTCTCAACGTCCAGCCGATAACCTCCAGCAGCACTCAACCTCCAGCAGCTCTCACCCTCCAGGAGATTACAACATGCAGCAGCTGTCTTCCTCCAGCAGCCTCAAGCAGCACTCTGCTTCAGGCAGCCTCAAGTAGCTCTCAGCGTCCAGCCGATAACCTCCAGCAGCACTCAACCTCCAGCAGCCTCCACCAGCACTCTGCTTCAAGAAGACTACAGCAGCTCTAAACCTCCAGCAGCCTCGAGCAGCACTCTACTTCAGGCAGCCTCGAGTCGCTCTCAACGTCCAACCGATAACCTCCAGCAGCACTCAACCCCCAGCAGCTGTCATCCTCTAGCAGAGTACAACCTCCAGCAGCTCTCATAATTCAGCAGCCTCCACCAGCAATCTGCTTCAAGCAGCCTCCAGCAGCTCTCCACCTCCAGAAGATTACAACCTCCAGCAGCTCTCAACCTCCTGCACCCTCCAGCAGCACTCTGCTCCAAGCAGACTCCTGCAAATTACAGCGGCTGTCAAACAACAGCAGGTTTCAGCGTCCAGCCGACAACCTCCAGCAGCACTCAACCTCCAGCAGCCTCCACCAGCACTCTGCTTCAAGAAAACTACAGCAGCTCTAAAACTTCAGCAGCCTCGAGCAGCACTATTCTTCAAGCAGTCTCCTGCAGCTTCCAGCGACTGTAAAACAACAGAAGGTCTCAATGTCCAGCCGATAAACTACAGCAGCTATCATCCTCCAGCAGATTACAACCTCCAGCAGCTCGCAACGTCCAGGAGCCTCGAGCAGCACTCTGCTTCAAGGAGCCTGCAGCAGCACTCAACATCCAGCAGCTCTCAACCTCCAGCAGAATCCAGCAGCACTCTGTTTCAAGCAGCCTCCAGCAACTCTCCTCCTCCAGCAGATTACAACTTCCAGCAGCTCTCAACCTCCAGCAGCCTCTCTGCTTCAAGCAGCCTCCAGCAGCTCTCAGCCTCAAGCAGCTCTCAGCCTCCAGCAAGTCTTAGCGTGCAGCAGAAAACCTCCAGCAGCTCTCAAGCTCCTGCAGCCTCCAGTAGCACTCTGCTTCAAGCAGCCTCCTGCAAACTATTGCGGCTGTCAAAGAACAGCAGGTCTCAGCGTCCAGCCGATAACGTCCAGCAGCTCTCAACCTCCTGCAGCCTCCTGCAGCACTCTGCTTCAAGCAGTCTCCTGCAGCTTCCAGTCGCTGTCAAATAGTAACAGGTCTCAGCGTCCAGCCGATAACCTCCAGCAGCACTCAACCTCCAGCAGCCTCCACCACCACTCTGATTCAAGGAGCCTGCAGCAGCACTCAACCCCCAGAAGCCCTCAACCTCCAGCAGCTCTCATCATCCAGCAGATTACAACCTCCAGCAGCCTCGAGGAGAACTCTGGCTCAGGCAGACTCGAGTAGGTCTCAGCGTCCAGCCGATAACCTCCAGCAGCATTCAAACTCCAGCAGCTCTCATCCTCCAGCAGATCACAACCTCCAGCAGCTCTCATCCTCCAGCAGCCTCAAGTAGCACTCTTCTTCAAGCAGCCTTCAGCAGCACTCTGCTTCAAGCAACCTCCAGCAGCTCTCCTCCTCCAACAGATTACAACCTCCAGCAGCCTCGAACGGTACTCTGCTTCAAGCAGTCTCCTGCAGCTTCCAGCGACTGTGAAGCAACAGAAGGTCTCAGCGTCCAGGCGATAAACTCCAGCAGCTCTCATCCTCCAGCAGATTACAACTTCCAGCAGCTCTCAACCTCCAGCAGCCTCCACCACCTCTCTGCTTCAAGCAGCCTCCAGCAGCTCTCAGCCTCCAGCAAGTCTTAGCGTGCAGCAGAAAACCTCCAGCAGCTCTCAAGCTCCTGCAGCCTCCAGTAGCACTCTGCTTCAAGCAGCCTCCTGCAAATTATTGCGGCTGTCAAACCACAGCAGGTCTCAGCATCCAGCCGATAACCTCCAGCAGCTCTCAACCTCCTGCAGCCTCCTGCAGCACTCTGCTTCAAGCAGTCTCCTGCAGCTTCCAGTGGCTGTCAAACAACAACAGGTCTCAGCGTCCAGCAGATAACCTCCAGCAGCACACAACCGCCAGCAGCCTCCACCACCACTCTGATTCAAGGAGCCTGCAGCAGCACTCAACCCCCAGAAGCCCTCAACCTCCAGCAGCTCTCATCATCCAGCAGATTACAACCTCCAGCAGCCTCGAGGAGAACTCTGCTTCAGGCAGACTCGAGTAGGTCTCAGCGTCCAGCCGATAACCTCCAGCAGCATTCAAACTCCAGCAGCTCTCGTCCTCCAGCAGATCACAACCTCCAGCAGCTCTCATCCTCCAGCAGCCTCGAGTAGCACTCTACTTCAAGCAGCCTTCAGCAGCACTCTGCTTCAAGCAACCTCCAGCAGCTCTCCTCCTCCAACAGATTACAACCTCCAGCAGCCCCGAACGGTACACTGCTTCAAGCAGTCTCCTGCAGCTTCCAGCGACTGTGAAACAACAGAAGGTCTCAGCGTCCAGCCAATAAACTCCAGCAGCTCTCATCCTCCAGCAGATTACAACTTCCAGCAGCTCTCAACCTCCAGCAGCCTCAAGCAGCACTCTGCTTCAAGCAGTCTTCAGCAGCACTCTGCTTCAAGCAACCTCCAGCAGCTCTCAACCTCCAGCAGCTCTCATCCTCCAGCAGCCTCGAGCAGCACTCTGCTTCAAGCAGCATTCAGCAGCACTCTGCTTCAAGCAACCACCAGCAGCTCTCATCCGCCAGCAGATCTCAACCTCCAGCAGCCTAGAGCAGCACTCTGCTTCAAGCAGCCTCCAGTAGCTCTCAACGTCCAGCCGATAACCTCCAGCAGCACTCAACCTCCAGCAGCTCTCACCCTCCAGGAGATTACAACATGCAGCAGCTGTCTTCCTCCAGCAGCCTCAAGCAGCACTCTGCTTCAGGCAGCCTCAAGTAGCTCTCAGCGTCCAGCCGATAACCTCCAGCAGCACTCAACCTCCAGCAGCCTCCACCAGCACTCTGCTTCAAGAAGACTACAGCAGCTCTAAACCTCCAGCAGCCTCGAGCAGCACTCTACTTCAGGCAGCCTCGAGTCGCTCTCAACGTCCAACCGATAACCTCCAGCAGCACTCAACCCCCAGCAGCTGTCATCCTCTAGCAGAGTACAACCTCCAGCAGCTCTCATAATTCAGCAGCCTCCACCAGCAATCTGCTTCAAGCAGCCTCCAGCAGCTCTCCACCTCCAGAAGATTACAACCTCCAGCAGCTCTCAACCTCCTGCACCCTCCAGCAGCACTCTGCTCCAAGCAGACTCCTGCAAATTACAGCGGCTGTCAAACAACAGCAGGTTTCAGCGTCCAGCCGACAACCTCCAGCAGCACTCAACCTCCAGCAGCCTCCACCAGCACTCTGCTTCAAGAAAACTACAGCAGCTCTAAAACTTCAGCAGCCTCGAGCAGCACTATTCTTCAAGCAGTCTCCTGCAGCTTCCAGCGACTGTAAAACAACAGAAGGTCTCAATGTCCAGCCGATAAACTACAGCAGCTATCATCCTCCAGCAGATTACAACCTCCAGCAGCTCGCAACGTCCAGGAGCCTCGAGCAGCACTCTGCTTCAAGGAGCCTGCAGCAGCACTCAACATCCAGCAGCTCTCAACCTCCAGCAGAATCCAGCAGCACTCTGTTTCAAGCAGCCTCCAGCAACTCTCCTCCTCCAGCAGATTACAACTTCCAGCAGCTCTCAACCTCCAGCAGCCTCTCTGCTTCAAGCAGCCTCCAGCAGCTCTCAGCCTCAAGCAGCTCTCAGCCTCCAGCAAGTCTTAGCGTGCAGCAGAAAACCTCCAGCAGCTCTCAAGCTCCTGCAGCCTCCAGTAGCACTCTGCTTCAAGCAGCCTCCTGCAAACTATTGCGGCTGTCAAAGAACAGCAGGTCTCAGCGTCCAGCCGATAACGTCCAGCAGCTCTCAACCTCCTGCAGCCTCCTGCAGCACTCTGCTTCAAGCAGTCTCCTGCAGCTTCCAGTCGCTGTCAAATAGTAACAGGTCTCAGCGTCCAGCCGATAACCTCCAGCAGCACTCAACCTCCAGCAGCCTCCACCACCACTCTGATTCAAGGAGCCTGCAGCAGCACTCAACCCCCAGAAGCCCTCAACCTCCAGCAGCTCTCATCATCCAGCAGATTACAACCTCCAGCAGCCTCGAGGAGAACTCTGGCTCAGGCAGACTCGAGTAGGTCTCAGCGTCCAGCCGATAACCTCCAGCAGCATTCAAACTCCAGCAGCTCTCATCCTCCAGCAGATCACAACCTCCAGCAGCTCTCATCCTCCAGCAGCCTCAAGTAGCACTCTTCTTCAAGCAGCCTTCAGCAGCACTCTGCTTCAAGCAACCTCCAGCAGCTCTCCTCCTCCAACAGATTACAACCTCCAGCAGCCTCGAACGGTACTCTGCTTCAAGCAGTCTCCTGCAGCTTCCAGCGACTGTGAAGCAACAGAAGGTCTCAGCGTCCAGGCGATAAACTCCAGCAGCTCTCATCCTCCAGCAGATTACAACTTCCAGCAGCTCTCAACCTCCAGCAGCCTCCACCACCTCTCTGCTTCAAGCAGCCTCCAGCAGCTCTCAGCCTCCAGCAAGTCTTAGCGTGCAGCAGAAAACCTCCAGCAGCTCTCAAGCTCCTGCAGCCTCCAGTAGCACTCTGCTTCAAGCAGCCTCCTGCAAATTATTGCGGCTGTCAAACCACAGCAGGTCTCAGCATCCAGCCGATAACCTCCAGCAGCTCTCAACCTCCTGCAGCCTCCTGCAGCACTCTGCTTCAAGCAGTCTCCTGCAGCTTCCAGTGGCTGTCAAACAACAACAGGTCTCAGCGTCCAGCAGATAACCTCCAGCAGCACACAACCGCCAGCAGCCTCCACCACCACTCTGATTCAAGGAGCCTGCAGCAGCACTCAACCCCCAGAAGCCCTCAACCTCCAGCAGCTCTCATCATCCAGCAGATTACAACCTCCAGCAGCCTCGAGGAGAACTCTGCTTCAGGCAGACTCGAGTAGGTCTCAGCGTCCAGCCGATAACCTCCAGCAGCATTCAAACTCCAGCAGCTCTCGTCCTCCAGCAGATCACAACCTCCAGCAGCTCTCATCCTCCAGCAGCCTCGAGTAGCACTCTACTTCAAGCAGCCTTCAGCAGCACTCTGCTTCAAGCAACCTCCAGCAGCTCTCCTCCTCCAACAGATTACAACCTCCAGCAGCCCCGAACGGTACACTGCTTCAAGCAGTCTCCTGCAGCTTCCAGCGACTGTGAAACAACAGAAGGTCTCAGCGTCCAGCCAATAAACTCCAGCAGCTCTCATCCTCCAGCAGATTACAACTTCCAGCAGCTCTCAACCTCCAGCAGCCTCCACCACCTCTCTGCTTCAAGCAGCCTCCAGCAGCTCTCAGCCTCCAGCAAGTCTTAGCGTGCAGCAGAAAACCTCCAGCAGCTCTCAAGCTCCTGCAGCCTCCAGTAGCACTCTGCTTCAAGCAGCCTCCTGCAAATTATTGCGGCTGTCAAACAACAGCAGGTCTCAGCATCCAGCCGATAACCTCCAGCAGCTCTCAACCTCCTGCAGCCTCCTGCAGCACTCTGCTTCAAGCAGTCTCCTGCAGCTTCCAGTGGCTGTCAAACAACAACAGGTCTCAGCGTCCAGCAGATAACCTCCAGCAGCACACAACCTCCAGCAGCCTCCACCACCACTCTGATTCAAGGAGCCTGCAGCAGCACTCAACCCCCAGGAGCCCTCAACCTCCAGCAGCTCTCATCATCCAGCAGATTACAACCTCCAGCAGCCTCGAGGAGAACTCTGCTTCAGGCAGACTCGAGTAGGTCTCAGCGTCCAGCCGATAACCTCCAGCAGCATTCAAACTCCAGCAGCTCTCATCCTCCAGCAGATCACAACCTCCAGCAGCCTCCAGCAGCACTCTGCTCCAAGCAGACTCCTGCAAATTACAGCGGCTGTCAAACAACAGCAGGTTTCAGCGTCCAGCCGACAACCTTCAGCAGCACTCAACCTCCAGCAGCTCTCATCATCCAGCAGATTACAACCTCCAGCAGCTCTCAACCTCCAGCAGCCTCGAGGAGCACTCAACTTCAAGCAGCCTCCAGTAGCTCTCAGCTTCCAGAAGATTACAACCTCCAGCATCTCTCAACCTCCAGCAGCAATCAACCTCCAGCAGAATCCAGCAGCACTCTCTTTCAAGCAGCCTCCAGCAACTCTCATCCTCCAGCAGATTACAACTTCCAGCAGCTCTCAACCTCCAGCAGCCTCCACCACCTCTCTACTTCAAGCAGCCTCCAGCAGCTCTCATCCTCCAGAAGATTACAACCTCCAGCATCTCTCAACCTCCTGCAGCCTCCAGCAGGACTCTGCTTCAAGCAGACTCCTGCAAATTACAGCGGCTGTCAAACAACAGCAGGTCTCAGCGTCCAGCCGACAACCTCCAGCAGTACTCAACCTCCAGCAGCTCTCAACCTCCAGGAGCCTTGAGCAGCATTCTGCTTCAAGCAGCCTCCAGCAGCACTCTGCTTCAAGCAGCCTCCAGTAGCTCTCAGCATCCAGCCGATAACCTCCAGCAGCAATCAACCTCCAGCAGCTATCACCCTCCAGCAGATGACAACCTCCAGCAGCTCTCAACTTCCAGTGTCCTCGAGCAGCACTCTGCTTCAAGCAGCCTCCAGTTGCTCTCAGCATCCAGCCTGTTAACCTACAGCAGCTGTCACCCTCCAGCAGCCTCGAGCAGCACTCTGCTTCAAGGAGCGTGCAGCAGCACTCAACCTCCAGCAGCTCTCATCATCCAGCAGATTACAAACTCCAGCAGCTCTAAACCTCCAGAAGCCTCGAGCTGCACTCTGCTTCAAGCAGCCTCCAGCAGCTCTCATCCTCCAGCAGATTACAACCTCCAGCAGCCTTTAGCAGCACTCTACTTCAAATAACCTCCAGTAGCTCTCATCGTACAGCCGATACCCTCCAGCAGCACTCAATCTCCAGCAGCTCTCATCCTCCAGCAGATTACAAAACCTCTAGCAGCTCTCATCCTCCAGGAGCCTTGAGTTTCACTCTGCTTCAAGGAGCCTTCAGCAGCACTCAACCTCCAGCAGCCTCGAGCAGCACTCTGCTTCAAGCAGTCTTCAGCAGCTCTCAACCTCCAGCAGCTCTCATCCTCCAGCAGCCTCGAGCAGCGCTCTGCTTCAGGCAGCCTCCAGTTGCTCTCAGCGTCCAGCCTGTTAACCTACAGCAGCTCTCATCCTCCAGCAGCCTCGAGCAGCACTCTGCTTCAAGGAGCGTGCAGCACCACTCAACCTCCAGCAGCTCTCATACTCCAGCAGATTAAAACCTCCAGCAGCTATCAACCTCCAGCAGCCTCCAGCTGCACTCTGCTTCAAGCAGCCTCCAGCAGCTGCTGGATTAGGCCATCCACATTTCACCATGGCATTTGTTGCTGGCTGATATCATCCACATTACACCAAGGCCTGTGTTGCTGGCTTATGCCATCTTCACCACAGCAGTTCCTGTGCTGCTGGCTGAGGCCTTCCACATTACACCAAGGCCAGTGCTTCCTGTGAGGCAATCTTCACCACACCAGGGCCTGTGTTGCTGGCTGATTCCATCCACATTTCTCCAGGTCCTTTCCTTCAGGCTGAGGCCATCCAATATTAAGCCAGGGCCAGTGCATCCTTTAAGGCCATATTCACCATCCCAGGGCCTGTGTTCTGGCAGAGGCCATGCACATTTCACGAGGGCCTGTGCTGCTGACTGAAGCCATCCACATTAAACCAAGGCCAGTGCTCCTGGCTTAGGCCGTCCATATTACAACAGGCCCAGTGCTTCCGGTGAAGTCACCTACACCACATCAGGGCCTGTGCTGCTACCTGATACCATTCACATTACACCAGCACCAGTGCTTACTGTGAGGCCATCTTGACCACATCAGTGCCTCTGCTTCTTGCTGTGGCCATCTTCACCAGACCCCTTGCTTTTTCTTCTGACTGACGCTATCTTCACTACACCAGGGACTGTGCTTCCGGGTTAGGCTATCTTTACCACACCAGGGCCTGTGTTCCTAGCTGATGCCGTCCACATTACACCAGGGCCTTTGCTTCTGGGTGAGGCCATCTTCACCACACCAGGAGCTGTGCTGCTGCCAAGGCCATCCACATTAGGCATGGCATGTGATTCTGGCGTAGGCCAACTACACATCACCAAGGCCACCCACATTGACCCATCGCCTGTGCTGCTGACTGAGGCCAACTCGATTTCACCAGGGCCTGTGCTGCTGGCTGAAGCCAACTCGATTTCACCAGGGCCTGTGGTGCTGGCTGAGGCCATCCACATCACATCAGGGCATTTTCTGCTTGCTGAGACGCACCACATTAAACCAGGGACTATGGTTGTGGCTAAAGCCATCCACATCACACCAGGCCCAGTGCTTCCTGTGACGCAATCTTCACCACAACATGGCCTGTGCTGCTGGCTGTGGCTAAATACATTTCATCAGGGCATTTTCTGCTTGCTGAAGCCATCCACATCACACCAGGGCCTGTGCTTGCGGGTGAGGCCATTTTCACCACACCAGGGCCTGTGGTGCTGGTTGATGCCCACTATATTTCACCAGCGCCTGTGCTTCAGGCTGTGGCCTTCAAATTCTACACCAGGGTCAGTGCTTCCGGGTGAGGCCATCTTCACCACACCAGGGACTGTGTTGCTGGCTGAAGCCAACTTCATTTCACCAGGACCTGTGCTGCTGGATGAAGCCATCCACATTAAAACCGGGCCAGTACTTCCTGTGAGGCCATGTTCACCACACCAGGGCGTCTGCTTCTGGCTGAGGTCATCTTCACCACACCAAGGACTGTGCTGCTGACTGATGCCATCCACATTTCACACTGGCATGTGTTGTTTGCTGAGGCCAACTATATTTCACCAGGGCCTTGGCTGCTGGCTGAGGTCAACCACATTACACTAGGAATGTGTTGCTGGCTGAAGCCATCCACATTACACCAGGGCCAGTTCGTTCTGTGAGGCCATCTTCACCACACCAGGGCCTGTGCTGCTGGCTTAAGCCATCCACAGTTACCCATGGCATGTGATCCTGGCTTAGGCCAACTACATGTCAGCAGGGCCTGTGCTGCTGACTGAGGCCAACTACATTTCACCAGGGCCTGTGCTGCTAGCTGAAGCCATTAAATTACACCAGGGCCTGTGCTTCCGGGTGAGGCCATCTTCACCACACCATTGCCTGTGCTGCTGGCTGAAGCCATCCACATTACACCAGCGCTTGTGCTTCTGGCTGAGGCCATCTTCAGCACACCAGGGCCTGTGTTGCTTCCTGATGCCATCCACAGTTACCCATGGCATGTGATCCTGGCTTAGGCCAACTACATGTCAGCAGGGCCTGTGTTGCTGACTGAGGCCAACTACATTTCACGAGGGCCTGTGTTCCTAGCTGATGCCGTCCACATTACACAACGGCATGTGCGTCTGGCTGAAGCCATCTTCACCACACCAAGTCTTCTGAATCTAGATAAGGCCATCTTCACCACAACAGGGCCTGTGCTGCTGCCTGATGCCATCCACATTTACCCATGGCATGTGATTCTGGCTTAGGCCAATTACATGTCACCAGGGCCTGTGCTGCTCTCGGAACTTATCCACATTACACCAGCGCCTGTGTTTTTGGCGTAGGAAATCTTCACCACACCAAGGTCTGTGGTGCTGGCTGAGACCATCCACATTTCACCAGGGCCTCTGTTGTGGGCTGATATCATCCACATTACACCAGGGCCTTTTCTGCCTTTGACGCCATATTGGCCACTCCAGGGTCTGTGCTGCTAGCTGAGGCCAACTACATTACACCAGGGCTTGTGGTTCTGGCTGAGGCCATATTCAAGAAGCGAGGGCCTGTGCTGCTGAGTAAGGCCATTCACATTACGCCAGGACCTGTGCTGTTGACTGAGGACAACCAAAGTATACCAGGGCCGGTGCTTCCTGTGAGGCCATCTTCACCACACCATAGCTTGTGCTGCTGGCTGAGGCCATCCACATTTCACCAGGGCCTGTGGTGCTGGCTAGGACCAAACACACCACACCAGGGCCTGTTTTGCTTGATGAGGGCAACTATATTTCACCATCTTGATGCATTCTCAATCATCCAGGAAAGTAAATCTCCAAAAGTTGAATCTGTTCATCTGGACGTAGTGTTTTGTGGGAGAAACGTTTCGTCACTCATCCAAGTGACTTCTTCAGTCTCAGCTGACTGCAGGTTTCCCCAAACCTTATAAACAGTACATTTGCATAATGACTGAAACCAGCCCACTGAGGGAACAATGGATTGTGAGGTCAGTTCCTTAATCATAATTATGCAAATTCCATGACCATTGATCAACAATCACTGACCAAAACCCACTGATCAAAGAACACTGATCAATGGCCATGTTTCACATTCACAGAGAGTTGGGGAATGGCTGCAATCACAGCATTGTAAGATGGCGAAAGATGTACCCTTAGGCCCCCTCCTCGATTCAGAGATGGTCTTTCCCTTTTCACGTAAATGGCCTCCTTGACTTTTCAGTCATTATGCAAATGTACTGTTTATAAGGTTTGGGGAAACCTGCAGTCAGCTGAGACTGAAGAAGTCACTTGGATGAGTGACGAAACGTTTCTCCCACAAAACGCTACGTCCAGATGAACAGATTCAACTTTTGGAGATATATTTCACCATGGCATGTGCTGCTGTCTGAGGCCAACTATGTTTCACCACGGCCTCTGTTGCTGGCTGAGGCCAACTACATGTCACCAGCGCCTGTGTTGCTAGCTGAGGCCAACTACATTTGACCAGCGCCTGTGCTTCAGGCTGAGGCGTTCAAATTCTACACCAGGGTCAGTGCTTCTGGCTGAGGCCAACCACATTGCACCAGGGCTTGTGGTGCTGGCTGAGGCCATATTCACCATACCAGGACCTGTGATGCTGACTGATGCAATCAACATAACACCAGGGCTTGTGCTGCTGGCTGATATCATCCGCATTTCACCAGGGCCTGTGTTGCTGGCTGATGCCAACCACATTACACAAGGGCTGGTGGTTCTGAGTGAGGCCATATTCACCAAGCGAGGGCCTGTGCTGCTTAGTCAGGCCAGCCACATTTCACCAGGGCCTGTGCTGCTGGCTGAGGCCAAACACATTACACCAGGGCCTGTGTTGCTTGCTGAGGCCAACTATATTTCACCAGGGCCTCTGCTGCTGTCTGAGGCACACCACATTACACAAGGACTGTGTTGATGGCTTAAGACATCCACATTACACCAGGGCCTGTGCATCCAGGTGAGACCATCTTCACCACACCGTTGCCTGTGCTGCTGGCTGAAGCCATCCACATTACACCAGCGCCTGTGCTTCTGGCTGAGGCTATCATCACCACACCAAGGACTGTGTTATTGGCTGAGTCCAACTACATTTCACCAGGGCCTGTGTTACTGGCTGATGCCGTCCACATTACACCAGGGAATTTGCGTCTGGCTGAGGCCATCTTCACCACACCAGGGCTTCTGCTTCTAGATGAGGCCATCTTCACCACACCTGGGCCTGTGCTGCTTCCTGATGCCATCCACATTGACCCATCGCATGTGATGCTGGCTTAGGCCAACTACACGTCACCAGGGCCTGTGCTGCTGACTGAGGCCAACTAGATTTCACCAGGGCCAGTGTTGCTGGCTGAGGCCAACTACATGGCACCAGGGCCTGTGCTGCTCTCTGAAGCCATCCACATTACACCAGCGCCTGTGTTTTTGGCGTAGGAAATCTTCACCACACCAAGGTCTGTGGTGCTGGCTGAGACCATTCAGATTTCACCAGGGCCTGTGTTGTGGGCTGATATCATCCGCATGTCACCAGGGCCTGTGTTGCGGGCTAACGCCAACCACATTACACCAGGGTCTTTTCTGCCTTTGACGCCATATTCGCCACTCCAGGGTCTGTGCTGCTAGCTGAGGCCAACTACATTACACCAGGGCTTGTGGTTCTGGCTGAGGCGATATTCAAGAAGCGAGGGCCTGTGCTGCTGAGTCAGGCCATCCACATTATGCCAGGGCCTGTGCTGTTGACTGAGGACATCCAAAGTATACCAGGGCCAGTGCTTCCTGTGAGGCCATCTTCACCACACCATAGCCTGTGCTGCTGGCTGAGGCCATCCACATTTCACCAGGGCCTGTGGTGCTGGCTAGGGCCAAACACACCACACCAGGGCCTGTTTTGCTTGATGAGGCCAACTACGTTTCACCACGGCCTCTGTTGCTGGCTGAGGCCAACTACATGTCACCAGGGCCTGTGTTGCTGGCTGAGGCCAATTACATTTGACCAGCGCCTGTGCTTTAGGCTGAGGCGTTCAAATTCTACACCAGGGTCAGTGCTTCTGGCTGAGGCCAACCACATTACACCAGGGCTTGTGGTTCTGGCTGAGGCCATATTCACCATACCAGGACCTGTGATACTGACTTAGGCCATCAACATAACACCAGGGCCTGTGATGCTGGCTGATACCATTCGCATTTAACAAGGGCCTGTGTTGCTGGCTCATGCCAACCACATTACACCAGGGCCTTTGTTTCCTTTTAACGCCATATTCGCCACTCCAGGGTCTTTGAATATGTGTGTTTGAGTCTTCTATCAAAAGTTACAGCTATCTTTATGAACATGTACAAAAACGCTTTATTTCGCCAAGACAGCGCGTTTCTTATTATTACATGCTTTTGAATGGAGTTCTCGCCCGAAACAAAGTATACGTTTTCATTTTGTGAATAACTTGAAAATCTTAACTCAAACAGCTGCAAAACCTTTTTTCCCAACACGGGGATATTGAATGCTATAGCATAAAGCCATAAATATGTGTGTCTGAGTCTTCTATCAAAAGTTACAGCTATCTTTTGTGAGATTATAATATTATCTTATGCCATGTTATACCCCTAATTAAGGATTGTGAAATTATTATGTAGTTTTCGTTTTCATTATTCTCCTGAATTAGAAGAAGGTGATAACTATTACATTTGTTAAACTGATTTGTATTACATTAGACTGCTGATTTATTGTGAATGGATGATATTGTTTTATGATGCACTATACTGCTGAGTTAAGAAGAGAATATTGTGTGCAGAGAGTCAGGGCCTTTCTGTTCTGATAGCAGAAAAACAAGGAGCCGAGGTCATAACTTATGCGCCGTGTGAGAGGAAGAATGTGAATGTTTGTTTTTACGACTAGGTGTGGGCCACTAGAGGCTATAAGAGCTTGAGTAACCCTCCACCAGTTGGAGATTTGCTGTGATCCTTTGCATGCATGTCTCCCCATCCGGATGGTTTGTGCTCATAAAATGTTGAATTGTATGTAATAAAGTGATTGTTGATTGAGCATTTATACACCGAGTATTGTCCTTCCTTCAGCCCAAAGACTAAAAGAACTGGGAGATTTTAACACTTTATGAACATGTACAAAAATGCTTTATTTCGCCAAGACAGCACGTTTCTTATTATTACATGCTTTTGAATGGAGTTCTCGCCCGAAACAAATTATACGTTTTCATTTTGTGAATAACTTGAAAATCTTAGCTCAAACAGCTGCAAAACCTTTTTTCCCAACACGGGTATATTGAATGCTATAGCATAAAGCCATAAATATGTGTGTCTGAGTCTTCTATCAAAAGTTACAGCTATCTTTATGAAGTTGTACAAAAACGCTTTATTTCGCCAAGACAGCGCGTTTCTTACTATTCCATGCATTTGAACGGAGTTATCGCCCTAATCAAAGTATACGTTTTCGTTTTGTGAATAACTTGAACATCTTAGCTCAAACAGCTGCAAAACCTGTTTGGCCAAGACGGAGATATTTTTGTACAGTTATTGCCCTAACTAAAGTATACGTTTTCGTTTTGTGAATAACTTGAACATCTTAGCTCAAACAGCTGCAAAACCTGTTTGGCCGAGACAGACATATTGAATTCTATAGGATAAAGCCGTAAATATGTGTGTCTGACTCTTTTATCAAAAGTTACAGCTATCTTTATGAAGTTGTACAAAAACGCTTTGTTTCGCCAAGACAGCACGTTTCTTACTATTCCCCTCACCCCCTCCCCTTTCCCCCTGCCCGTCCATGTGAGTGCGTGTGCGCGTGAACGGACTTTTTGCTCGTGCATGTGAGTTCAGGGGTCATATGAGTTTACATGTGTTTAATAGCGTTTTATTTAATGAAACCATTATGTGTTTTAATTAAACTGGTTTTAAAGGATTGTATAGGTCTCAGAGCTCTGTTATTTAGACATACATGATTTAGTTTAACTAGTTAGGAGCATTTTGCTTTTTCTTTAGCGCTTCGAACAGTCACAGGAGCAAATAGTTTTAAACAGAGCACAACAACTGAAAGACACAGAGGCTAATAGTTTTTAAACAGAATACCACAAACAGCAGGTATTCCTTTAGATATAAACAGGGATACTTCTAAAACTACATATTCTTAACTCTACAACAGTTAGACAGAGGGGGTTACAGTTAGACCCCCTACAGTCAGCAGAAGAAGTCATAAAAAAAGAGCCATCCTTATCAAGAGCATCCCAGCACTCACACATCCCAACAGTAGTTCCATAGTTTTTCATTACAAAACAGTTCCTTTATCTTATCTTATCATGTCAGAGGTCAACTGAAACCGTGTCCAACTGAACCTCCAAAGGTTTTTCCTTTAGCTTACACCCCCACACCTTTATCTGTACAGGCAGACAATTACGCTTTCTACTTACCAACCGATCCTCCAAACAGTTTTCCACCTTTCTTCTTTACATCCTACCCTTTTTATCTTATCTTATTATGTCAGAGGTCAACTGAAACCGTGTCCAACCCCCCGGGTGGTAATGACACCTCCTAGTGGGCTGGTCCAATACATATAAAACGGACTCTTTCACCATTTGGAACATCAACAGCGCAACCTAAGGAACACAGACACCTCTAACTAAGGAGTGCAGGATGACATCTGTATCAACCATGACGAGCAGCCAGGACATCGCCCAAGCCACAGCCGCACTAGGTATGTCTACAGGCGTATGCCGGGGCCCTCATTGCAAAAAGCAATGCTGTGAAAACACCGTAGATGGGACTGAATTTAAGTTAGAATATCGAGGCAGTAATGGGTATGTGTATACCGTTAAATATACCAACGGAGCAGTTATACTTTGTGTAGATTGTGGTGAGGGAGTGTTTTGGGGGGAGTCACAAGTCATGTCTACTAAAAACTGGAAACTCTTTCGCACTGTTGTTTGTGCGGACTTGGACAATGTGGGCTTCCCAGAGATGTTGTATGTTTCCCTGTGGAACAGTCCGACAGGCCCTGAGCTTTACAGGGTCGAGGCTGATCGTTTCAACCGCACCCCAGATGACTTTATTTTTCTCAGTGTATGTGATGACAGGGAAAGTCTTATTGATGCCAGAGGGGTTGAAAACTGGAGGTTAAATCCTTACCCTCTGAGCATAGAAGAACGCACTACATGGTTTAAGGACGTTTTTTATACAGTGGTGCAACTGGAGAGCTATGCTGCGTTTGTTTAGCCAGATTGACGACGCCATCAAGAGGGATAGTCTCAACATTGCGTACGAGGGTATTAGAAAACGCCTTGTTTTTGATGATTTTGAGACTTGCCCGAAGACTGGCCTGCCTTCTACCCTGTGCAAACCTAAAACCATAAGGCCGTCCGAGAACTAAATAAACCAAATGGTAGGTTAAATATGTGTGTGTGCGTGTGTGTGTATCTATGCAACAAAATATAACATCTTTTTATTGTTCTCATTTTTTCAGAGGGAGACATGCAAGTGTGGGACCTCACAGACCATCGTTGCTGAGATGGTGGTGACTGAGATCATCACAACATATAGTATGCGCAATTATTGACAATATTGCACAGCTGCTAAAAGCAAGTCGTTATGACCGTCGTGTTAAACCAGCCATGCTTCGCGTGATTGGTAACTACTGGGCTGGGAGACACCTGGTTTAATGTATAAGAATAAGAATAAGAATAAGAACAACTTTATTTATCCCGAGGGAAATTCTTTTGTCCTGTACATGCTCAAAGCAGCAGGAGAGACAGAGGAACAGATGAATAAGATATAAGATATACAATATATACAATAAGAATAGTGTACAGTAATATACAGTAGTAGGATAGTGCAAGACATGGTATCAAATAACTCTAACGAAGTAATATACATAACTATATCCTGGTGAATAAATAACTTAACAATCAAGTGCAGGCGATTCTAGAAAGTGACAAAGTATTGTGCAATAGAATAAAGGGAGTAGCAGCATATGATGGCGGGATGGAAACAAATATTCAATAAGTACTCTTGGGTAATATTGCACGGTCTGGGAGGGAACAGAATAACATTGGTAATCGTCTGAGAAGAATCACCTACAGAGTGAAGAAGAGTTATAGTCTTATTGCCACCGGCACAAAGGATTTACTGTGGCGGTCAGTTCTGCATTTCGGGGCAATGAGTCTTTTGCTGCGTTTGCTGTTCAGTATTCATTGCCTGTGTGAATGAAATAAAAAGACATGTTAACACCAACATCTTTATCATTTGTGTCTTGCATACATCATGGAAAACACCTTGTATAAAATTTATCATGATCCGGTCCATCCTGCTGGCTTGGCCAGTTTAAATAAGCTCCGTATAGCTACCGCTGAGGCAACAGGTGTAAAACCCTCATTATCTCAGGTCAAACATTATTTAGAACGAGATGACACTTACACACTCCATAAACCAGCTAGGATCCACTTTCCCAGAAATAGAGTATTGGTTAATGGAATCGACAAACAGTTTCAAGCCGATCTGGTTGATATGTCTGAATACATGACAAATAATGATAATGTTAGATACCTACTAACATGTATAGATGTATTCTCAAAATATGCATGGGTTAGATGTCTCACAACCAAGACGGGCCCAGCCGTAGCAGCCGCTTTCGAGGATATACTTACCGAGGGGAGGATTCCTATGAAACTACAAACAGACGAAGGCAAAGAATTTTATAATGCAACCTTTAAACAGCTAATGAAACGATATAACATCAAAAATTTCTCAACAGCTAGTGAGGTTAAATCTAGTATTGTTGAAAGATTCAACCGCAGCTTCAAGGGTAGAATGTGGAAGTACTTAACATTCGTCAACTCAAGGAGATATGTACATGTCATCCCCGAGCTCACACAGGCATATAACAATGCTTATCACAGGTCTATCCAAATGGCTCCGGCAGAGGTAAATAAGGATAATGAGAAGCTGGTCTTTAACACTCTGTACAAAACCAAGCCACAGAGGAAAGTGCGTTTTAAATTTAATGTTGGCGACACCGTACGAATATCAAAACTGAGAGGAGTGTTTCGAAAAGGATACGAACAAACCTACACCGATGAGATTTTCACAGTCAAAGAACGTATAGGGAGACAGCCCCCAGTGTACAGACTAGCCGATCTAGCAGGAGAGGTGTTGAAAGGCACATTTTATGAGCCTGAAATACAACGTGTGATTGTTGATAAAAACAAAACATTTAAAATTGAAAGCATATTGGCTAGAAAAAAAGTGGGCCAGCCAAAGATGGCTCTAGTAAAATGGTTAGGATGGCCCTCAAGTTTTAATTCATGGATTCCAGAAAAAGACATCATTGAGGTGTAATTAACCCTGATGACACAGCACTGCAGTCATTCATTCAGCACTGTGCAGAGACAGAGTAAAGAAGGATGGATAAAAAGAACAACAAGGCAGGCTTTTATGTGACACTCTTCTCGAATGCGTCAGCCCATGTTTACCCAGGCAATAAGATATCTAATTTTAGAACAAAGTTAGGAAAACCTATTGTTTTGAATCATCAGTATGAGGTAGCTGTTATAGAGATACAGTACCCACGCACTTGGCTGTCTTTTCCACAAGCAGATTCGCGAGTAGAAATTTATAACCCTGTCAAAGATGACGCCCTATCCGTAACGACGATTGAGCTGTCTGTGGGTCATTATACCTTTCATGTCATGTCTTTATTAATGTTTTATTTGTTGCTTTGATTGTTTTAGAATAGAATATGCAGTGGGAATATAGAGGGAGATAAGTAGTGAAAGTTTTGCCTGGGTTGATTGTGCGTCGATCCATTGTTAATGCCTCAGGGCTCCAGTAGGTGGGTTCGTGCGCCTCCTTCACTCAATACAGACGAGTGAGAGCTGCGTGTCTGTGCCGTTCTTTCACCTCTCCTCACTATTTCCCCTGTTTAAGGTAACTGCCATGCACATATCTGTATAAATGTGTGTTACTGTTGATTATTACGTTGTTATCATTGTTCATTGTAGCGAAAGATGTGAATTGCGGACTATTTTGCTGAGAAGTTCAAGTTAAATGCTGTTGCTGTGTATGCTAGTTTTCCCTATTACTCCGCCATATTGTGTGAAGATTTTTCTGTTACTACCTGTATAAGTTAACTACTGAAAGACATGTAGTACTTAAAGTATTATTTCATTGCTGTGGAAAGTTAGTGACTGTGTCAGCTAACATGTGCGAGTTAAAAAGATGTTTTTGTCTAATGCTACAGTTCGTGTTATCTAAAGTATTCTCATCAGCTAATGCAACGAACAATAGTGACTTAGTTTGGATACAGTTGTCCTGAGATTGAGTGCATCCATAAGAATATTGTTTTGGTTGTATTGCTTTTGAAACTCAATACAGACGAGTGAGAGTGAGAGCTGCGTGTCTGTGCCGTTCTTTCACCTCTCCTCACTATTTCCCCTGTTTAAGGGCACAACATTATGGGACCTAGAGGCAGCGTTCTCACATTTAGAGGAAGACTGGCAGAAATCCTAGGATTCAAAACAGAAGAACCGTTTGTACTTCATTATAAAAACACATACGCACCGCATCCTGCTGACATATACGGGGGAAAATACAACATGTTTATTTATGCAGATATCGCCGATTATCAACTTGTGGGTGACGCCCACGCGCAGCTATTAAGGGCTATAAATATCACAGACGGCAAAATATCTAAAATATTACCTCGCCCAAGCAGGGGGTGATTTGGGAGGGTATATAGGGACCAGCACGCAATATGGCGCAGGTCTGGGCGGATTGTTCCGCAGCTTATTTAGATTTGCAGTACCGCTGTTTAAAAAAGGAGTCAGTATAGTCAAACCCCACCTAAAAACCGCAGCGTCAGGCATAGTGTCTGATGTCATATCCAACATAACTAAGCCCACAACCACTAACCAGGACGGTAACGGAGTGTATGTGTATACGCCCAATACTTCAAAAACCCCACCCACAGCACGCACACTGTCTAGAAAGCTTAAAACCACAAAATCAGCCAGAAGATCCAACAAACGGACACCGTCACGCGGAGTGAAAAGACCCAGAACCAAGCGTTCAAAAACTACAGCATTTGACATATTCTA
This sequence comes from Oreochromis niloticus, assembly GCF_001858045.2. Taxonomy (NCBI): domain Eukaryota; kingdom Metazoa; phylum Chordata; class Actinopteri; order Cichliformes; family Cichlidae; genus Oreochromis; species Oreochromis niloticus. Next base: position 56,291 of record NW_020328650.1, read on the forward strand.
AATGGCGCTGTTACACAGTCAATCTGGAGAATGTGTAAAAACAGAGCTGGACCTGTTTACTGTTCCCTACACACAGACTAGCATTGAGAAAAGTACGTTTATTGAAATACCTCCTGTTTCGGCAATCACTGATGGAGGCCCGATCGAGTTTTACATCTCATCGTCTGGCGAAGACTACCTGGATCTAAATGACACATATATCTACACACGTGTGAGAATCACAAACGCTGATGGCTCAAACCTGGCTAGAGATGCTAACGTAGGATTTATTAATGATCCCGGATGCACCTTATTTAGTCAAGTCGATGTTAATTTGGGACAAACGCTCATTAGTCAATCATCCAACACGTATCCATACAGAGGTGTGATAGAATGTCTTATCAATTATAATAAGGACACTTTAGACACACAGTTCAGCACCGGGTTATTCTGTAAGGATACAGCATCACACATGAATGACACATCCATAAAAGGGGACAACCAAGGCCTTGTGACCAGAGGCGAATATACAGCGAATAGCAGCATTGTTGAATTGATAGCGCCTGTACATGCAGATCTGTTTTTTCAAGAAAAACTGATACTTAATGGAATCGACCTGTCACTGAAATTTGTGCGCTCTAATTACGAGTTTGCACTCATGACAGCTGATGCCAATGCATACAGAGTTAAAATTGTCTCAGCCAGTCTCTTTGTCAAGAAAGTTAGTATATCACCGAGCGTCAGACTTGCACACAGCAAGGCCATGCAAATGCAAAATATGCTATAGACAGAGTATCTTTAAAGACTTTCTCCATACCAGCAGGGTCTCGAATATCAACTAATGGCAATTTATTTATGGGCAGGATACCTAAATTTGTCATCATTGCATTCATTGATAATGAAGCTTTTACAGGAAGTCCCACCCGTAACCCATTTAATTTCAAAAACTGTGATATAGAATTCATTTCTTTATACGCTGATGGTCAGGCTTATCCTGCTAAACCGTTCCAGCCAAATTTTCAGAGAAAACAGTATACCAGAGAATTCTATCAGCTGATACAAACCACTGGAAGACATTTAAAGGACAGGTCACTTGCCATATCGCGTAATGACTTTGGTAACGGGTATACATTATTTTGTTTCAATCTGGAAGCTGACGAAGGACATTCAGGCAATGTATCGTTAATTAAAACTGGGAACGTGAGGCTTGAAGCCCGTTTCAGAAACCCGCTACCCCACACATTGAACATCTTGTGTTATTCGGTATTTGATTTAGTCATTGAAATATCTAACATGAGACATGTGCTCATGGATTACTATTGAGACAACAAACACGGTCATGAACACTACAGAACTAACAGCTGTGATCGGCAAGATTATCAACAAAAACACACATTTTCTAGGAGTGGTAGCCTGCGATCAGCTACCCAATGCACAGCTTCAAAGACTCCCTACTGTGGCTATTGTAAACACTCACCCTTCTACAATGCCCTGGGAACACTGGCTTGCTGTTTATATTTCGAGAGACAAACGCGGTTATTTTTTTGATAGTTTTGGAAAATCGCTAGACCGTTTTCCACCAGAGATAAAGGTGTTTCTTCTAAAAAACTGTTCCACTATTATATATTCAGGAAAACAAGTGCAGAATGACTTCTCCATCACATGCGGTCAACATTGCGTATTTTTTTTTATTTCATATACAAAATGGTGTATCTTATTCACATTTGCTTAACATGTATTCTACTAATTTAACTTGTAACGATGCTATGGTGTGTCGCTTTGTCAACAACATACAACCTGTGGCTGTATGTGGCGATTATGTGTGTGTGCAACAAGGATACTGATGTGTACTAGTGGTTATAATAAAAGACGATATGAGAGCATGATTTAATCAAGTCAACGGTGTTTATTATCAAAAACTATTGCATATATTAGACAGACACATCATACAGGCTTCAAGAGTAATAAAGAAATCAAACATTATACAACAATAGAAAAAAAAACTGTAATAAAAGAAAACAATCTAACAGTTAGTGAAATAAATTACAGCAGAAAAACACCAAACAGTCAATATTTTAGGCAGAAAAAACATTACAGCTGTGATAAGAAATAGTCTGAATTCAAAAATCCAACCACTCGACAGGACCACCCTTTAATTTATTTTTTTTATTCTTTATTTTTTTCTTTAATGTACAGGGAGTGCAGAATTATTAGGCAAATGAGTATTTTGTCCACATCATCCTCTTCATGCATGTTGTCTTACTCCAAGCTGTATAGGCTCGAAAGCCTACTACCAATTAAGCATATTAGGTGATGTGCATCTCTGTAATGAGAAGGGGTGTGGTCTAATGACATCAACACCCTATATCAGGTGTGCATAATTATTAGGCAACATCCTTTCCTTTGGCAAAATGGGTCAAAAGAAGGACTTGACAGGCTCAGAAAAGTCAAAAATAGTGAGATATCTTGCAGAGGGATGCAGCAGTCTTAAAATTGCAAAGCTTCTGAAGCGTGATCATCGAACAATCAAGCGTTTCATTCAAAATAGTCAACAGGGTCGCAAGAAGCGTGTGGAAAAACCAAGGCACAAAATAACTGCCCATGAACTGAGAAAAGTCAAGCGTGCAGCTGCCAAGATGCCACTTGCCACCAGTTTGGCCATATTTCAGAGCTGCAACATCACTGGAGTGCCCAAAAGCACAAGGTGTGCAATACTCAGATACATGGCCAAGGTAAGAAAGGCTGAAAGACGACCACCACTGAACAAGACACACAAGCTGAAACGTCAAGACTGGGCCAAGAAATATCTCAAGACTGATTTTTCTAAGGTTTTATGGACTGATGAAATGAGAGTGAGTCTTGATGGACCAGATGGATGGGCCCGTGGCTGGATTGGTAAAGGGCAGAGAGCTCCAGTCCGACTCAGACGCCAGCAAGGTGGAGGTGGAGTACTGGTTTGGGCTGGTATCATGAAAGATGAGCTTGTGGGGCCTTTTCGGGTTGAGGATGGAGTCAAGCTCAACTCCCAGTCCTACTGCCAGTTTCTGGAAGACACCTTCTTCAAGCAGTGGTACAGGAAGAAGTCTGCATCCTTCAAGAAAAACATGATTTTCATGCAGGACAATGCTCCATCACACGCGTCCAAGTACTCCACAGCGTGGCTGGCAAGAAAGGGTATAAAAGAAGAAAAACTAATGACATGGCCTCCTTGTTCACCTGATCTGAACCCCATTGAGAACCTGTGGTCCATCATCAAATGTGAGATTTACAAGGAGGGAAAACAGTACACCTCTCTGAACAGTGTCTGGGAGGCTGTGGTTGCTGCTGCACGCAATGTTGATGGTGAACAGATCAAAACACTGACAGAATCCATGGATGCAGGCTTTTGAGTGTCCTTGCAAAGAAAAGTGGCTATATTGGTCGCTGATTTGTTTTTGTTTTGTTTTTGAATGTCAGAAATGTATATTTGTGAATGTGGAGATGTTATATTGGTTTCACTGGTAAAAATAAATAATTGAAATGGGTATATATTTGTTTTTTGTTAAGTTGCCTAATAATTATGCACAGTAATAGTCACCTGCACACACAGATATCCCCCTAAAATAGCTCAAACTAAAAACAAACTAAAAACTACTTCCAAAAACATTCAGCTTTGATATTAATGAGTTTTTTGGGTTCATTGAGAACATGGTTGTTGTTCAATAATAAGATTATTCCTCAAAAATACAACTTGCCTAATAATTCTGCACTCCCTGTACTATCACGCAGTGAGACGCCCGGGGTGTTCTTTTTAGGCGTGTGTTTTAAAAACCCAGTGTCATCAGGCAGTGTGTGATCTGTTTTATACAAGGCAAGGGTCTTACGTACGCCGGCATTGGATATGACTGATAACGGTATGTTTAAATCTGAAACAGCCTTTAAAAACTCTGTCCAGCCTATAGGTCTGAAACCTTCAGAAGGTGTGTGTGTGGATGTGACGGCTTTAATCAGATCATAAATGTGTGAACCCGTTATAGTGTGTTTATCAAGAACAATTTCGCCTTTGTCATTGTAAGAAATAGTGTTTGGCGAGCTGATAGAATGAGTTCTGCATTCCTCCTACTCCTTTTAGATATGTGTGTCAAAACATTCTCTGCGATAAAATCCTTCACACCTGCAGCCTCATAAGCAAGAGGGGTGTCCGCAGGAGGGGTTTGCACCTCTGTGTTAAGCTGCTCCGGTAGGGATAATGACAATACACTCTTTTCACGGGCCCCTTGTCTCACAAGTGCTAGGTATCTTTGGAGAATATCGCTATATTTTTTAGCTTTCTCATACACATCTATGTCTGATTCTTTTAACACATGAAGCATCTCCTTGTCCAAGTCATTCTGAGCCTGCTGTCTGATGTTTGCGGTGTACTGTGGCGGTTGCTTCAATAAGTCCAACTGATGTTGGGGCACCAAAAACATCTTTTGCACATGTTCCATTTTCACCTGTTTGCTATCAGACTGGTTATGAAAGGGACTGCAGCACCTAATAAGGGTAGTAAAAACCCTCCAGATTGGTTGATTGTCTTTCTCTTTTTCAAAGTTTTTATTTTTTTGTCAGCAATCAGTCTGATTAGAGTTTTTTTCTTTTTTAGCTGTTTGTACTGTTGATTGGTCAGTGCAATGTTACCTTGCAATACGTTAAAGGCTATCTCACACAATGCATTGATGAAATCCAAGCTTGCATTGCTAATAATAACTCTGCGTAGATCCGGTGGAGACTTGTATATCAACTCCAACAGAGACAGATTCCTCCGCATGCGTGATGACATCCTTTCACCTCTTCACTGTTTTTTGTTTAGGGATATAAACAACCGGACGGTCTGACAGTAAATTTGTTCTGAGTCTTAAATAGTCCGGGGTCTTGGCTTTATAGTCTATTAAAAGATACCCATATGTTGCGGATGTAGCATCATTAAACGCTTCTAAAAAATATTTAGTATTACCAGGAAACATTTGTCTACCTAAAAGCATGATTTGATATTTATCTCTAGGATTTTTAAACAATATTAGGTAGTTAGTGTTCAAGGAAATAGTTCTACTGGATTTTCCTTGAATAAACAAATTCTGAACCAGATATATACAACTCAAATTCCTATGATGCACATACTTTGTGAACACATTTTGTACTTCTAAATTGTTAGCAGCGTCGTTCATTACATCGTCTATAATTAACAAATTGTTCTTGTCTATAGGCAGAAGGGTGTCATCAGCCAGAGATTCGGGTATACCGTTAACAAAGTTTATGGCTCTTATCTTAACAAGTTGGTCATATAAAGGCTGCCAGCATGAGTATATATACACAATGTTATCAATGTTGTGTGAAATAATCCCAGATGCATTTTCAATGACATTTTTGACAAAAAAAAGTCTTGCCGCAGTTACTGGGACCGCTGACCACCATGCTGAACGGGTGCTGCAACCTAGCGTCAAACCCATGAGCTAATTTAAAATCCATAAGGCAGGGTTGTGTACTCTGAGCACACGGCGCTTGTTGTAGACAACTTTAAGCTTCTTCACAACGGCTTCATTCTTCAAATGAAGCTTCTTTTTCTCACGTTTGATATTATCAGACACAGCCACTAGGTGTGCGTCTGATGCCTGATTGGCTACAAACTTGTGGACTAAACCTTTCAAGGATTCGTGGGTGACAACTTTGGAGTTTTGTGCATTCAGTGTTACACCTTTACATTTGACCTGGTTTTTCCCAGCGATGTGTGATACGCGTAGCATTTTTGGCCCACCAGAAACAAATTCTGCTATGTGATCCTCCACACCTCCCTGTCCAGAAGCTAATTCACTGGTGAGATCACTCAGAAAAGGGCCTAGAGGAGGCATCCAGTCGCCAGGGCGTGCTGTGAAAATGACGCTGTCTGTATCACAATACAGCACGCGCTGCTGCAAGTTGTCTAACAAATCATACAACATGAGTCTGGCGTGTGCAGTGGTCATGGCCCCCACAAAGACATTAACGTCCTTGACGCGGGATGCTCTACCATCGGCGTTGCGCCACTGCACCATGGCGACGTCGTCAGAGATGAAACAAAACTGCCGCACGTCGTACTGGTCGCTGAACATTAGCTGGCTAAACCTGGACGGGTCTGTGATGAGCTCAGATGACGCCATGTTTGACCTCATACTGAAACGACTCCATAACGAGTTTAGCAACAGCTTGTTGCAGTTTCGAACAGCTTTATTTACACATATTTTGGCCGGATCCAGCATTATTCCCTCCTTTTCATAATACTCGGCTATGTACTTTTGCTGTTCGTCAGGGGTTTTCACATGTTCTGGATAAGATAAGATAAGATAAGATAAGATAAGATAACCTTTATTAGTCCCACACGTGGGAAATTTGTTTTGTCACAGCAGGAAGTGGACAGTGCAAAAGTTATGAAGCAAAAATTAGAATAAAATAAAATAAGAATAAATGCAGTACACAACTGTACAGAATAGAATAAAATAAATACTATATACAGTAGAATAAAATAGAATAAAATATACAATAAGATAAAAATAGAATACAAATGCTATATACAACTGAGTAAAAATACAACGATGCCAGAAAAGATTATTGTACATTAGTCTTATTGCACATGTGTGGATGTGTGTGTTTGATCAGCTGCAAAAGTCTTTATTGTGGAGTCTGACAGCAGTGGGGAGGAAAGACCTGCGAAATCTCTCCGTCCCACACCGTGGGTGCCGCAGTCTCCCACTGAAGGAGCTGCTCAGTGCTGTCACAGTCTCATGCATGGGGTGGGAGATGTTGTCCAACAGGGATGACAGCTTAGCCGCCATTCTCCTGTCACTCACCACCTCCACTGGGTCCAGAGGGCATCCTAGAACAGAGCTGGCCCTTCGGATAAGCCTGTTCAGTCTCTTCCTGTCCCCAGCAGAGATGTTGCCGCCCCAGCAGACCACACCGTAAAAGATGGCTGAGGCCACCACAGAGTCATAGAAGGTCTTCAGGAGTGGGCCCTCCACTCCAAACGACCTGAGTCTCCGCAGCAGGTACAGCCTGCTCTGCCCTTTCCTGTAGAGGGCGTCTGAGTTATGAGTCCAGTCCAGTTTGTTGTTCAGATGAACACCAAGGTACCTGTAGCTGTCCACAGCCTCAATGTCCATACCTTGGATGTTCAGTGGTTGCAGTGGAGGATGTTTGTGCCTGCGGAAGTCTACCACCAGCTCCTTGGTTTTACTGGCATTGATCTGGAGGTAGTTCAGCTGGCACCAGTCCACAAAGTCTTGAGTCAGTTCTCTGTACTCCTTGTCGTCCCCATCAGTGATGAGGCCGACTATTGCAGAGTCATCAGAGAACTTCTGCAGGAAGCACTGGGTGGAGTTGTGGGAGAAGTCTGCAGTGTAGATGGTGAAGAGGAACGGAGCCTTCGGAGCTAGAACTGTTCCCTGTGGGGCCCCCGTACTGCAGACGACCCTGTCCGACACACAGCCCTGAGTCCTCACATACTGTGGTCGGTCAGTGAGGTAGTCCAGAATCCAGGTAGTGAGGTGATGGTCCACTCCAGAGTTCTCCAGCTTGTCCTTCAGAACCGAGGGAAGAATAGCGTTGAAGGCACTGGAGAAATCAAAGAACATGATTCTCACAGTGCTCCCAGCGGTCTCCAGGTGAGCGAGGGAACGATGTAGGAGGTGAATGATGGCATCATCCGCTCCAATGCAAGGCTGGTAGGCAAACTGAAGTGGGTCCAGTGATGAGCTCACAAGGCGCCGAAGCTGAGCCAGGACCAACCGCTCCAGGGTCTTCATCAGGTGGGATGTCAGAGCCACCGGCCTGTAGCAGTTGAGGTCCTTGGGGCGTGAAGTTTTTGGCACTGGTACAACACAGGAGGTTTTCCAGAGCTGTGGGACTCGTCCCAGCCTCAGGCTCAGGTTGAAGAGGTGCTCCATCACCCCACACAGTTGGTCCGCGCAGGACCTGACGACCCTTGAGCTGATGCCATCTGGACCCGCTGCCTTCTTGGCTTTAATCCTCCTCAGTTCCCTCCTAACCTGGGTGGTTGAGAGAGACAGGCTGGAGCCTTGTGTTGAGTGTGTATTGGATGCTGTTGTTGGGGGTGGGGAGGAGTGAGCAGGGTGAATAGAGGAGGTGTGAAGTGTCTGAGGTGTCAGAGGTGGAACAGCAGCAGTGGGGGTGGGTGAGTCTGCAGCCGATGTTGGAGACTGCCTCATGGCTGAATCAAATCTGTTGAAGAAATGATTCAGTTCATTTGCCCACCTCACATCCCTCCCAGGCAGAGAGTTCTGATGTTTGTGGCCCGAGATGGTTCTGAGGCCTCTCCAGACTTCACCAACGTTATTTTGCTGAAGCTGGTTCTCCATCTTCTGCCTGTAGCTGTCCTTCCCATTCCTTATCAGTCCCCTCAGCTCTCTCTGCACCCTTTTCAACTCCTCTTTGTCTTTGGATTTGAAGGCCCTCCTCTTCTGCTTGAGGACAGCTTTAATTTCTGGGGTAATCCAAGGTTTGTTGTTGGAGAAACACCGTACAGTCCTGGTAGGTACGGTGTTATCCACACAGAAATTAATATAGTCAGTAATGCATGTAGTAAGGCTGTCGATGTCCTCTCCGTGGTTGTCACAGATCACCTCCCACACAGTCGACTCAAAACAATCCTTAAGAGCCTCCTCGCTCTCCTCCGACCATCTCTGCACTGTGCGGGTGGCTGGTGGCTCCCTGCGCACTAAGGGCTCATACACAGGGACGAGGTGCACCAGGTTATGATCAGATCTGCCCAGGGGAGGGAGAGGTGATGAACTGTATGCCTCTTCTGCATTGGCATACAGTAAGTCCAGTGTTTTATTGTCTCTGGTTGGGCAGGTCACATACTGGGTGAAGGTGGGCAGTGTGGAGTCCAGTGAGGCATGATTGAAGTCCCCTGATATTATGAGAAGGGCTCTCGGAGATTGTGTTTGCAGTCTGCTGACCACAGAGTGGAGAGAGTCACATGCTGCATCCGCATTGGCCGAGGGGGGGACATACGCTGTTATCGCGATAACATGCGAGAATTCCCGGGGCAGGTAGTACGGACGCATGCTAACGGCTAACAGCTCAATGTCTCTGCTGCAGAGTTGTTCTTTCACAGTGATGTGCCCGGGGTTACACCATCTGTCATTCACAAACACTGCCAGTCCCCCTCCTTTCCTCTTACCGCTGTCTCTCGTCCTGTCCGCTCGCAGCAGCTGGAATCCTGGTAGTGTCACGCTTGTGTCCGGAGTTAGCGGTGTTAGCCACGACTCCGTTACCATCATGATGCTACATTGCCGGTACTCCCTCTGTGACCAGGTTAGCGACGTGAGCTCATCCATCTTATTGGGCAAAGATCTTACATTTCCAATAATTATAGAAGGAAGAGATGGTCGATAACGTCTCCTTCTCGGGCGACGGCGCTCCTTCCCAGCACGACACCCCCGTCTTTTCCTCCTCAGCTCGCTGGGAATGTCGGGTCTGTCCGCCGGCAGTACAGCTGCGGGACGTAGCGCTAACAGCTGATCCTTACTGTAAACAAAGGATCCCTGCTCTGGGTCCCCAGACACGGGTGAAAAAAGTAGAAAAAAACTAAGAAAAACGACCAGAACTAACACAAAACGGTAGAACATGGTTGCAGAGTCTAATTACTAATACGTTAGTTATAAAAAATTACGAGAAAAAAAGACAAGAAAGAAAGAGACTCAGAATGAGCAGAGCTGCTGTAACAGGCTGCCGCACACGGGGGGCGCCGGAAGTGAAGAATACCCCAAGGCCTTCTGTTTAAGTTTTGGGAAAGGCTTTCACATAGTCTTTAAACAATGTGTCGGTCTTGTTGGGGAAATGCCACACCTCATCAATAGAAACAAGCTTGTATCCTTTCTCAACAGCTTTTTCAAGCTCAAATGAGACCCATGTACCTTTCAACACCCGTTCACTGTCACTGTGCCCGCATGCAGTGTGCTGGTTCTGGTCTTCAGCGCACATGCTGCAGAGTGGAAACATCAGTTTGCCGTGGCACCTGTAGGGAAGGACGGGGTGAAAAAGCCCTCTTGGTGGCAGTACTGTGCATTTAACAAAACCGAAATAATTTTCTAGCTTGTCAAAGTTGCTGTAAATGATTTGAGGATGTCCTACAGGATAATCTTTTTTAGATTGCACTGTGGGATACAGACTGGTGAAGTCATAGTAAAATATTTTTTCATCACACGCAACCTTGTGGTACAGTTTTAGAGCATTTGTGCAACTGCCAAAAAGGGCGTCTTGGGGATTCAGGCGTTCTGGCTTTCTGTATGTGTGCATGAAAGCTACGACTGCAGGGTCTGTCTGCTTCAAGGCAGCCCATTCGCACTCCCACATCACAACAACGCTCAAACTGTATTGTGATCTCAGTGCATCCACTTTGTCACAAAACATACGATGCAGCAGTCCATAGGACAGGATTTACTTCACTCTCGGGGTAGCATTTAACACATCCGTGGTGAAAACATCCTGCAAATTCGTAAGCCGTGTTACTTGTGTGGTCAAAGCTGTCCACAAAATATGGCCCAACCCGCTGTTCACCTCCTCTGAGAGCGTGTTTTATCACTGTGTTGGTGGTGTGGGACACATATTGAAGCCATTCAATAGAGACATTTGAAAATGTCTTATTCTGTTCAACGTATGCACCGTCATACGTGAGAGCAAGCGTGTCTCTAGGCAGAAACAGTGTTTTATACACTCCCATACTGAATGCAGCCAGGGTGGTGTGCATGAATGGATCAACTTGTGTACAACCCAGCAGAGTGTCACGATATATGGTGCATGCTTTACGCAGGACATCAACATCGTTAACACAGTAGCGCCTGAGTTCAGCCTGAAAATCAAAGGTGTTCTGTGAAGCGGTCTGGTACCATTCCATGAAGCTCGCCTTACCACTTTCAGACATGCGCTCATAGCCATAGAAGGAGGGGTCTGGGTATGGGCCAACATAATACTGGTTATCCCTAGTGTTGAATCTGTGTGGGAAATGGCCCTTCTGGAGGTCTTGAAAACCTAAAGCAGAGGGTATTTTAGCAACACCCATGGGCAAAAAGCTGAACGAATCAATCCATCGCTGGTCATAGTCCGCGTCATGCATCAAAATCACACGGCTCCCTCTCATTGTGACGGTAGGTGTTATATGCTGCTTGACAAAGTACTCCAAAAGTATGTAGTTATCAAAGCCAGATGCGTTATGGGCTATGAATGTGTACCCACGAAACCTCGGGCGTCTGTAATGCTGCACAAACGCCGCCACACATTTTAATGTATTAAATGTGAACTTGTTGCCCTTCAGATCAGACGCACACACAAAGTTGGCCTCATGTTTGCCGTTGTGATACCGTGTCTCAAAATCATATAAAATATATTTATCACAAGGGTTCTGTTGTTCAACAGGCTGTATGAAACACTGATGTTCAGAGTCCCCGGCTAATTTAGGCTCGCGGCAGTGCTCGCATTTAGGCTGGACACATCTGTGTGGTGATTTCTTTGATTCTTTATATGTGACACTGCAACTCATGCAATGCTTCATATTGTCGCACGGTACCATGTTGTGTTTTATTTCTGGTAATTTGTGTTGTTGGTAACAGTGTTGTGATTTGCAGATGCGGTTACAGTCACCGCATTTCACGGTGGGACCTCTGTGGTGGTGACAGAGTGTGAAACATACGTTGCATCTATGTTTACAGCTGTGATAGAGTGGTCTTTCATATGTATTGTAACAAAAATTACACACATAGGCTGCCCCGAGAAAAATTTCAATCAGGTGATAGTGTTCATTGTGTAGGTACATCATTACAGTGTTTGGATTTGGATCATCATGTGTGAAAAAAGTACGCAGGCGTTTACGTCCTGCTGCGTGATAATAGATTACTATCTTAATGTTTAGGTGTTTCTCAAATTTGCCGACATCAGAAAATGATACTGCCTGTGTGTCACATAGACCTACTTGAGCATGTAACTGTTTAGCAGTAGCATGTTTTTCATGCTCGGGGGCTGTTGGGTTTAATGAATGTGCTATGCAAAGGGAGAAGCACAAATTGTTGTGCGTATTGTTTGGTGTGTACAAATGTTTACCCTTCTTTGAGAGAATCTCATCATGAGGGATGTTAGCCAGTTTTAAGCGAACACCGCCGCCGCTACTGTTTTGTGCAACCGTGACAATAAACTCTAATTCATCATCACCGATAGATTCGTCATTATTTTGCATAACTTGTGCTATTTGGTCGAGAAACAGGTCAGGGTCATACTGATCATCAGGATTTATAACAGCTTGAGCATCAGAAGCCAACGAGGGCCCCCGCAGGACCACATTTAGAACACAACCCTGCTGAGATCCTGCCACTGCTCTATCTATCACGTTAGCTAAGCAGCTTCTAACTCTTTCTGGCACTTGTTCTGGATCATCAAGACTTATGTCCCTAAAATCAAGGCGCTTGCGCAGTTCACGGGCGTTGAAATTAGGTATCTCTCTGATGCTAAGCTGACTGTGACTGCCAGACCCCGACTGAACAACGGGCCCGACTGCTGCAGCACCTGTTTGTGAATGGTTAACACTTAAGGAATTTCCATTGTTTGAGGGGCTGTGTGGTGATGCGTCAGCAACAGCAGCAGCAGCAGCAGCAGATGCAGTAGCGTTAGCACCCAGATAAGCATGTGCGCTAGGTGCACCCACCCGTTCAGGGGTGAAAGAAGGCTCAGTAATAAGACAATCATCGGTAGCCTGAGTAACAGCAGTCCGTGCAACAGCAACATCCGTGGCAACGGCCAAATCGGATGTGTTTCGGATGCATGATCACCAGCATCATCAGCAATAGGTTCAGAATGAGTTGGACAAGGACGCTCATTAGACACACCACTGCGTGCTGCAGCGAGACTACTAAGTGTTGCATGCAAAACTTGACAATTGCTTACTAATTGTGCAGCCGCCTGGTTAAAAGCCTCAAACCATTTAGTTCGAGTGGCAGTACCATCATTGTGTTTGAATAATTTACGGGGTGGGTCCATGATGTGGATTTTAAAAGTCACCTATTTAGAATGGTGGTATTAATGAGACGTAATAAACCTGAGGTATTGTTTATTGCCTGCTGGATACTAGTTAGAACCCGTGCTATTTCTTGCAAGTTGCCCCGTGGTGCTTCTTGATCTTGGTTAAGTTTAGCTGCTATTTCTCGTTGATGCTGACTAAGTTTAGCATCGATCAAAGATAATATATAATTTTTTGAAGCATAATGGCTCTGTTCAAAAGTAGAGGGGTTTGCTGCGTTTAAGTATGCATCATATGCCTGTGATATTTGTGAGTCTGTTATGCAACCTTCTTCAAAACCTATGTCTGAATCACTGTTGTTGTATCTGAGACATTCTGGCGTGGCGGGTATGTCATTTATATTGAAATCTGATAGAGTGTACTCAAAAACATCGCTGAAATCACTAGGCAGACACTCACTCGCTGGTATGTGTGGTCCGGTGATGAAGAATTCTTCCGAGTCTCCGATGTTGCCCAAAGGTTGTGGTTTTTCTTGTTGTTGTTCTGGGAGTTCAATATTGCGTAAATATTCCAAAAACATCAAGGGGTCTTCATGGGGCCCATAGTGATAAGGGGTTGTGTGATCGCTGTGGAGATAGACGGGTGTTAGAAACATTATAAATATATATATATATATATATATATGTATATATATACATATATATATATACATACACACACACGGTGTATCATTTCAAAAGCAGGATGTGTTTGGCTCTTTTGATTTATTTATGGCTATACTCACACTTTGTTTTGTGTTATTCCGGATGGCCCCGGTTCTTGACATGATGCGTACTCTGTCTCAGGCCTGTTGTATTAGAACATTTGTAAATATTTAAAACCTTTTTTTTCCTTCAAATTGAATGTCGTGTATAGAGATTTGTATACATACCTAGCGTAAGGCTTGGTCTTATCGCCACCGCTTCTGTAGGTTTTTTTGGACAACTTATTGAACCTGTGCCCGGGGGGGAGGGGGGGGTAAGCACAGTTAATACAAGGTTTAAACAAAACACACACACATATTTAAAACATGTGTAACACTGTATTTACCTAGTGTTTTTTTAGAGGTGTTGTTTGCCCAATATAGCTTTGTGATCCTGTAGAAAGAAAGAGAAATACACATTTTAATGTTACTATGTGTGAAACAGGTAAGATTGCTTCTAAAACATTGAGGCACAAACTGTTTTGTGTGAGCTGATGACTGTTTTTAAAAAAGAAGAAGAAACACAAATCTTGTGTAAGTGGAACGTATGGTGTCCCGTTGTACCGAGTTCCTAAAAATCAGGCTTTTGTTTAGAAAAGAAAACAGTTTGAATATTTTATGATATACTGGTGTATAAATTTAAGAATCCATTAATAGTCTTGTTTTACTTAACATATATGTTGTCCATGTTAAACAGAACACTGTTAGGTTTGCTGCCCGTGATGATGAATGACGTGTTATGCTCTCAACGGTCGATGTAAAGTAGTGAGGGAAAATACAGGGTGTCTGATTAGGGCGTTTTTATATAGGTGGGGCTTGTTTCAGTTGACCTCTGACACGATAAGATAAAAAGGGTAGGATGTAAAGAAGAAAGGTGGAAAGCTTTTTGGGAGTACAGGTAGGAGGTGTAATTGTCTGCCTGTACAGATAAAGGTGTGGGGGTGTAAGCTAAAAGAAAAACCTTTGGAGGTTCAGCTGGACAAGGTTTCAGTTGACCTCTGACATGATAAGATAAGATAAAGGAACTGTTTTGTAATGAAAAACTATGGAACTACTGTTGGGATGTGTGAGTGCTGGGATGCTCTTGATAAGGATGGCTCTTTTTTATGACTTCTTCTGCTGACTGTAGGGGGTCTAACTGTAACCCCCTCTGTCTAACTGTTGCAGAGTTAAGAATATGTAGTTTTAGAAGTATCCCTGTTTATTTCTAAAGGAATACCTGCTGTTTGTGGTATTCTGTTTAAAAACTATTAGCCTCTGTGTCTTTCAGAACGCTAAAGAAAAGTAAAATGCTCCTAAAATCATCTATGTGTGTTTGTGATTAGTAGATAATAATATGGCTTGTTGCATTAAAGGAACATTGGGGTTGATACAGTGCTAGTGTGGCTATGTGTGAATATGTGTTTTTTAGAAGTATCACAGTTTATTTCTAAAAGAATACATGTTGTTTGTTGTGCTCTGTTTAAAACTATTTGCTCCTGTGACTGTTCGAAGCGGTAAAGAAAAAAGCAAAATACTAAATTAAATCCTCTATGTCTAAATACCAGAGCTCTGAGACCTATACAATCCTTCAAAAACAGTTTAATTAAAACACATAATGGTTTCATTAAATAAAACACTATTAAACACATGTAAACTCATATGACCCCCTGAACTCACATGCATGTGCAAAGTACCTGTTCACGCGCACACGCACTCACATGGACGCGGATTGGAAAAGGGGAAGTGAGGGGTGTGGGGGGAAAAGGGGAAGTGGGGTGGGGTGGGGGGGCAAAAAAGTTACCTCTGTATTACTACTATCCCCCTAACCAAAGTATACGTTTTCGTTTTGTGAATAACTTGAACATCTTAGCTCAAACAGCTGCAAAACCTGTTTGGCCGAGACGGAGATATTGAATTCTATAGCATAAAGCCATGAATATGTGTGTCTGAGTCTTCTATCAAAAGTTACACCTATCTTTATCAACATGTACAAAAACGCTTTATTTCGCCAAGACACCGCGTTTCTTACTATTCCATGCATTTGAATGGAGTTCTCGCCCGAAACAAAGTATACGTTTTCATTTTGTGAATAACTTGTAAATCTCAGCTCAAACAGCTGCAAAACCTGTTTTCCCAACACGGGGATATTGAATTCTATAGGATAAAGCCGTAAATATGTGTTGTAATGATAACAGCAAATCCTTATTTGCCTAGTATCATGTGTTAGTTGTTAATACTCCTAGACTGTAGGGGGCGCTAGATAGCTAGGGGGCGCTACCTCGGAGCAGACTGTGATGGCTAAGGTTGTTTTACATGTGAACCACAGTTTGATAAAATACCTTCTCTTCAAGTAATGGTGTCATTCTTAAGAACCCACAACAACATAAAGAAACAAGACATGGTGTCAGAAGATGGACTTGAAGAAAGGTAACGGACTACAATATAGCAGTACCGACGGATCAGCTTAGCAGTGAACGTAGTGTAGCTAACTCGCTGAGGGAGAGAAAAGAGACCTAGCGACGTGAGCATGGACGGCTTACACCCACCACCGATTCTTCAGTTGACTGGAAATGTGGCTGAAAATTGGAGAAGATTTAAGCAACGTTTCACGTTGTACCTGTCAGCAATTGGACTTGACGAGGCAAGTGATAAAAAGCAAGCGTCAGTGTTTTTGCATGTAGTGGGTGATGAGGCACTGGAAGTCTATAATAACTTCACGTTTACTGATGGTGACGGAATGAAGCTGAATAAAATAATGGAGAAGTTTGAGGCTTACTGCATACCTAAGAGAAATGTGACTGTTACGTCTCCTCGAGGGCAGGAGGGAATAACACAACAACTCCGGAAACTCGGTACAGGTGTTAAGAAACAGGTTTAATGGCAGCGCTCCCACAAAATAAATAACCTAAATTCAAACAACAAATGTGGGGGAGAAAGGGACAGTTAGGTTGTGCCAAAAAAATCACCAAAAAGACAAAACCAAAACATAGCTGAGCTACTATCCTAGAAAAAACAAAAACAGAAAGTCCCTAAACCACAACTCAAAACAAGCTCAAAATTACAAGGGTGGCACCAACCTACTTACCTAGTGTTTCTAACAAACAGTCTCTACGTGAGTAAGTGTATGGGGTCCCCAAACTTACCTAGTCCACTTTTACTCCCACCACAACCATCAAACAAAAGAAACACAGCAGAGGAGCTTTACACATGAGCCAAACATTTCAAAGGAGGGAAGAGAGGCCGCACCCAGCCACAGGTGAGTCTCCTTATCAAGGTGTGCACTCCTGGTTTGTCCAATCAGGGTCTCCCTCCTCTAATTAGTTGGACATCCCCAGATTGACATCAGCCTGCAGTCTGCGACCTAAGGGATTAGCAAACAAAAGGAGAGGGAAAAGAAAACATGCAGCCTGCAGACACTTAACAGTGACATTTGAGAGGCACAGATTCTTCACATGTGTACAGAAGACAGGGGAGACAATAGATCAGTATGTCACAGAGCTGCAGAACAGGAGTAAAACATGTGAATTTGGAGGACTGACAGACTCTTTGATAAAAGACAGACTTGTGTGTGGGATTCCAGATAACGGTCTGAGAGAGAGGCTACTGAGAGAGGAAAATCTTGACCTGGAAAAAGCATTAACACTGTGCAGAGCAGCTGAAACAGTGAGGGCACAAGCTAAAGAACTGCTTGGTGACAGCTGCAGAGTGGATGCTGTGAATAAGAACACACACAGAGTCAAAAAGGAGAGTGCTGCTGAAATGAAACTGCAATTGAAATCGCCAGCAAATAGGGACAGAAAAGAAAAGACTTGTGGTCGCTGCGGAATGCAACATCCTCCTAAAAAATGTCCAGCATATGGGAAAAGATGCAATAATTGTAACAAAAATAACCATTATGCTAGGTGCTGCAAAGCTCAAACCCTGAAACAAAGTACAGTCCATGCTGTGGATGAAGAAGACACAGAGGAACTCTATGTAGCTGCAGTGACAGACAATAAGACAGGTGAAAAGGACTGGATAATGACACTCAAAGTGAATGACACACTCATGAAAGTCAAGCTGGATACTGGAGCTCAAGTGAATGTCATATCAGAAGCAGAGTTCAAGAAAATCAGACCTAGACCTAAAATACATGCAACAAAGGTGAAAGTGAGTGGATACTCAGGTGCAGAAATACCTGTGAAAGGAAAATGCATGGTTAAAGTGACACACAAAGACAAGGAGCACACGCTAACATTCATTGTGGTGCCGAAGAATGTGCAGCCTATACTAGGGTTACATGCCTGTGAGAGTCTGAACCTAGTGAAAAGAGTGCTCGTCGTGGAAACTGATGATGACATGGACTATAATGAGTTGATGAAGGAATATGGTGACCTATTTCAGGGACTTGGTTGCCTTGCTGGAGAACACACAATCAGAGTCGATGAAAGTGTAACACCAGTCATTCATCCATGCCGCAAAGTACCATTTGCTCTACAAAAGCCACTAAAAGCCGAGTTGGACAAGATGGAAAACCTGGAAGTGATTGAAAAGATCGATGAACCAACGGAGTGGGTGAGTTCTCTTGTTATTGTGGAGAAAAAGACTGGAAAGCTCAGAGTTTGCATGGATCCTAGAGATCTGAATAGAGCAATAAAGAGAGAACATTTCAAACTACCTACAAGAGAAGAGATAATGTCACAGTTTGCAAAAGCGAAGTACTTTAGCAAGCTAGACGCTTCATCAGGATTTTGGCAACTGAAGCTGGACGAAGCAAGTTCAAAACTGTGCACGTTCAACAGCCCATTTGGCAGGTACAGATTCCGGCGACTGCCGTTTGGCATTGCTTCAGCACCTGAGGTGTATCACAAGACAATACACATGATCTATGAACACCTGGAAGGAGTCGACACGTCAATGGATGACATCATTGTGTGGGGAAGCACAAGAGCTGAACATGACATGAGACTGAGAAATGTTCTTGAAGCAACCAGAAAAGCCAATCTGAAGCTGAACAAAGAGAAATGTCAGCTTGGCGCGAAGGAACTGACATTCGTTGGAGATATCCTGAGCAGTGAAGGCATCAGACCAGATCCTCAAAAGGTGTCTGCAATTGAAAACATGCCGAGGCCGCAATGCAAGAAAGATGTGCAGAGATTTAATGGCATGATAAACTACATGGGAAAATTCATACCCAATCTCTCAGAGAAAATGGCGCCACTGAGACAGCTAACTGAAAAGAGAATCGAATGGGAGTGGGAGCTGCTAGGCCCAGGGGCCTCCTGCTCCACCAGGCCCAGGATCCACCAGCAGCCACTAGGCCCAGGATCCACCAGCAGCCACTAGGCCCAGGATCCTCTAGCAGCCACTAGGCCCAGGATCCTCCAGCAGCTGCTAGGCCCAGGGCCCTCCTACTCCACCAGGCCCAGGATCCACCAGCAGCCACTAGGCCCAGGATCCACCAGCAGCCACTAGGCCCAGGATCCTCCAGCAGCCACTAGGCCCAGGATCCTCCAGCAGCCACTAGGCCCAGGATCCTCCAGCAGCCACTAGGCCCAGGATCCTCCAGCAGCTGCTAGGCCCAGGATCCTCCTGCTCCACCAGGCCCGGGATCCTCCAGCAACCGCTGGGCCCAGGCTCCTCTAGCAAGGCACCAACAAGTAAATCGACAGTGACTTCAACGGGCCATCACAAGGTAATACCAATCTCACCATTTTCAAAATGCCGCCTAAAAAAGCAAACCCAGGAGTTGAAGAGGAGTTGGAGGAGATTAGGAAATCGCTTAATTTCATGTCTGATGAACTGAGCAAAGTGGCTAAACAACAGGGTATGCTATATGACCTAATGGATGAAATAAAACAACTAAAAAACTTGATAAAGGAGAAGGACAAGAAAATAGACGACTTGGAACGGCGACTCGAGGACCTTGAACAGTACACAAGAATGGATGACTTAGTCATAAGTGGACTGGAGACGCAACACCGAACCTACGCCAGAGTAACAGCTGGCGGAGGTAAAGACGGTGAAGATGCCCCGGTAGAGGAGCTGCAAACGCTTGAACAGCAAGTGATAAAATTCCTTCAAACGAAGAACGTAAGTATTCAGAGCCATCATATCGCAGCATGCCACACGCTCCCCAGAAAAGACAGTAAAACAAAGCCAGCAATTATTCTTCGGTTTGTGAGTCGCAAAACAAAGATTGAGTTACTGAAACAGGGAAAGAAACTAAAAGGGACCGGTGTGTATTTAAATGAACATTTAACGAAAAAGACTGCTGAAATTGCAAGACAGGCACGCAGCCTGAGAAAACAAAATAAGATACAAGCGACATGGACGAGGAACTGCAAAGTAATGATAAGACTAAATGGCAATCCTGAAGAAGCGAAAGTTGTGATGATAAGAGAACTCAAAGACTTAGAGCAATATAAATAATCAGGAATCTGCTATGGAATCTATTGGAAAAGTGACAATTGGATAATGAACAATGGGTATGGAAAGTGTTTCTGGCCTTATGGCTCAAAAAACAATGGAAAAAAACAACAACATAAACACATAAATGACAAGTTTGGACACAGATTATAGGTTTCCATTCAGAGATATTGAAGAGGAAGACTTTGATTATGAGAAGGACTGTCAAGGAGGTTATTTTGCCACACACGCTGAGAAGATGAACTTCAAAACATTTAACTATGCAGAGCACAACATGCATGACCCTGAAACTAACACTGACCCAGATAATCACTTCTACAATAACAATAATAGTACTTGTGAGTACTATACAGATGACCAATTTAATATGAATATTAAAATGGCAAATGCATTGTCGGTCATACATTTCAATAGTAGAAGCCTGTATAAAAATTTTTCTAAAATTACGGAATGTTTAAGTAAGTTAAAAAAGTTTAATATAATTGCAATATCAGAAACATGGCTCGATAATGAGAAAGTTAGTGAAATGGGACTGGAAGGATACGAATTATTTACAATGAACAGGGTGAATAAAAAAGGAGGCGGTGTTGCTTTATATGTAGATAAAGTTTTGAAATGTAGTCTGATTGAATGTATGTCAAGCATCATAGATGACGTAATGGAATGTGTTACTATTGAAATCCATGTTGAAAAAGCTAGCAATATAATTATAAGTTGCATCTATAGGACACCAGGATCATGCCTTGAGACATTCAATGAAAAACTTGCTGCTATGTTTAGCAACCTAAATGATAAAAAAGTGCAAATAATTTGTGGTGATTTTAATATAGATTTGCTAAACCCAAACGGACATCAGAAAACAACAGATTTCATCAATACAATGTATAGTAACTCCCTTTTCCCTGTAATTATAAAACCAAGTAGAATAACAATTGATACAGCTACATTGATAGATAATATATTCACAAATAAAATTGACCATGAAATAGTAGGTGGACTTCTTATAACTGATATAAGCGATCATCTTCCTGTTTTTGCAATTTTTCAAAATTATTTTGGGATTAAAACTAAAAAAAAGAATCAAACATTTGATATGATAGGACATAGAACAACAAGAGCCATTGCTGCCCTCCAGGTGGACTTAAAGGAACACAATTGGAATGAGGTTTTTGCAAATGAAGATTCAAGTAGTGCATATGATGCATTCCTATCAACTGTAATTTTACTATATGAAAAACATTGTCCTTTAATGAAAATCGCTAGAAAGCATCACAGATCAAATAAGCCATGGGTCACAAAGGGGATAGAAGATGCATGTAAAAAGAAAAATAATCTATATAAGAGATTCATAAAACAGAGGACAAAAGATGCTGAGATAAAGTACAAGTTATATAAAAATAGATTAGTAAATATTATAAGAACAAGTAAGAAAGAATATTACCACACATTACTGGAGCAAAATAGAAGTAACACACAAGAAACATGGAGGATATTAAATAGCATAATCAAAAAGGGCTCAAAAAATAAGAATTATCCAGACTATTTTAAAAAAGATAAAGATATTGTGCTTGATAAAACTAAAGACATTGTAAATGAATTTAATGATTTCTTTGTAAATGTTGGCTTTAATTTAGCAAAAGAAATTCCAGAGTCAAGAAATAATAATGACCTAAATAAACATATTACTCAGAATGTGTCCTCCATGTTTATTGGTGCTGTAACTCATAGAGAAATAATTAACATTGTGAAGACATTTAAAAATAAAAAGTCCACCGACTGTTTTGGTATTGACATGATGTTAGTTAAGAGTATCATAGAATATATAGTGCAACCTTTCGCATACATTTGTAATCTGTCCTTTCGAACTGGTGTGTTTCCCTCACAAATGAAAATAGCAAAAGTTATTCCAATCCATAAAAACGGAGAGAGATGTCAGTTTACCAATTACAGGCCAATATCACTACTCCCACAGTTCTCAAAAATTTTAGAAAAGTTATTTGTTAATAGACTTGATAAATATATTGAGAAGCATAATCTCCTAAGTGATTACCAATATGGCTTTAGAGTGAAAAGGTCCACTTCGATGGCAGTGATGGAACTTGTAGAAGGGATATCTAATGCAATAGATAATAAGGAATATACTGTTGGTGTTTTTATAGACTTACAAAAGGCGTTTGATACAATTGATCATTCTATATTAATGAATAAACTAGAGAGATATGGCATAAGAGGGATAGCATATAAGTGGATGAAAAGTTACCTGGATGACAGATATCAATATGTTGAAATCAATAATGTAAAATCTAAGCAGTTGAAGGTAACTTGTGGTGTTCCTCAGGGCTCTGTGCTGGGCCCTAAATTATTCATATTATATATAAATGACATATGTAGTGTTTCCAAACTGTTAAAATGTGTATTGTTTGCTGATGATACCACTCTGTATTGCTCAGGTAAAGACCTAGAACAGCTTCTGACTACAGTGGAAAAGGAGTTAAATATATTAAAAAACTGGTTTGATGTAAATAAGTTATCGTTAAATATAAAGAAAACAAAATTGATTATTTTTGGCACTAAACAAATGAAAAATGTATCTAAAATCAGGGTTAATGGAATTGAAATTGAAAGAGTGTATGAAAATAAATTTCTTGGAGTGATAATTGATGATAAGCTGAGCTGGAAGCCTCATATAAATCATGTGACAACAAAAATGTCAAAAACCATTGCTATTCTCTACAAAACAAAGCATGTCCTGAACAAAAAATCATTATACACACTTTATTGTTCTCTGCTGCTTCCATATATGACTTATTGTCTGGAGATATGGGGTAATGCATATAAAACAAATACTCTTCCTATTTTCAAGTTACAAAAAAGAGCTATAAGAATTATAAATCAATCAAACTATATAGAACCAACTAACATTTTGTTTATTAATCTGAATACCCTAAAATTTTATGATTTAGTCGAATATAAAATGGCACAGATAATGTATAAAGCACAAAATAACTTGCTTTGCCGCAGTATTCAGAAGCTGTTTAAAGTCAGAGAGAGTCAATATGACTTAAGGGGAACAGATGTCTTTAAAAAAAACAAGATAAGGACAAACATAAAGCAGAGATGTGTTTCTGTTAGAGGAGTTAACCTGTGGAATAGTTATGACAGTGATTTAAAAAGGTGTAGTTCATTTTCCTTGTTTAAAAACATGTTTAAAAATAGAGTATTAGAAAAATATATTAATCAAGAATGAAAAGAGCAAAAATAATAATTCTGAAACTCTTGATTGTTTTGCTTTGATGTAGTTATCTAAGGTGGAAAGTTTTTTTGTTTGTTTGTTTGTTTGTTTTTGCTTTGCTTTGTTTTATTCTTTGCTTCGAGCCCTGTGTACAGGAGCTGTATGCAAAAGATTTTTTGTTAAAAGGGTTGGCATAATAAGCAAATGCTTCAGCCAATACCTTTGATTAGCCTTGTCTCATGATTTTTTGCTTTGTGGTAATCTTTATTTTGTATTCTGTATTCACTGAGATATTTAAATGCTAATCAATAAAATCAATCAATCAATCAATCGAATCATGAACATGAGAAAGCGTGGCGTGACTTGAAAGATCTGCTTACAAAGGAACCAGTTCTGAAGTTTTATGATCCGATGAGACCTATTAAGATCTCATCAGATGCATCACAGAGTGGGCTTGGAGCTGTTCTTCTGCAGAAGTATGATGAGTGGTAGCCTGTTGCATATGCATCGCGATCCATGACAGATGCAGAGACAAGATATGCACAGATTGAAAAAGAACTGCTCAGCATAACATACGCCTGTGAGAGATTTCACCAGTTTGTGTCCGGGCAGGCCATCAGTGTTGAAACTGATCACAAGCCACTGATAGCATTGTTCCAAAAACCACTAAATGACTGTCCGCTGAGAATCCAAAAAATGATGATCCGGCTGCAACGTTACACGCTTAACGTGATGTACACACCTGGCAAGCTGATGTACACAGCTGACACATTATCCAGAGCTGTTGATCCGAATGAGCCAGCAAACACCAAGATGGATGATGATGTAAGGGCATATGTGAGCATGGTCACAAGTGCACTTCCTGTTGCAGAAGGGAAGATGGAGCTCATAAGAACGGAGACAAGCGAAGATGGAACGTTACAAGCACTGCGCAAAACCATCATAGATGGATGGCCCAGCTGTAAGCAAAGCTGCTCACCTGTAATTCAAGAGTATTGGAACTGCAGAGCAGAACTGTCTGTAGTGGATGATGTGGTGTTCAAGGGAAGTAAAATTGTCATCCCAAAGAGCCTGCGGGGAGAGATGCTCAAAAAGATACACGCAGGGCATCTAGGCATGGAAAAATGTAAAAGGAGAGCACGTGAGGTGATGTACTGGCCACGGATTAATCAGGATGTGACAAATGAAGTATCGAACTGTTCAACATGTCTGACATATCAAGCAAGCAATCCTGCTGAGCCACTAAAGCCACACCCAGTGCCAGACCGACCATATCAGAAAGTGGGGGCTGACCTCTTTGTGTCTGGAGGAAAGGACTATATTGTGGTCACAGACTACTACTCTTTGTATCCGGAAGTATGTAGACTGCAAACAACAACAGCAGAGGCTGTAATCACGTCTATGAAAGCCGTATTTGCACGACACGGTGTGCCAAGTGAAGTGTTCACAGACAATGGACCACAATTCTCCAATATTAGGTTTGGACAGTTTGCCAAAGAATGGGACTTTGTTCACACAACATCAAGCCCGCACTACCCGCAATCTAATGGACTAGTGGAAAAGTCCGTCCAAACCGTGAAGAGGCTGATGAGTAAGGCAAGAGACAGTGGTGCTGACTTCTACCAAAGCCTGCTAGTATACCGCACAACGCCACTTGAGTGTGGTATGTCACCAGCACAGCTTCTTATGGGACGACGCCTGAGATCAAACCTGCCCATTCAGGATAATCTGCTTAAAACAAAAGAGGGAAACAGCGTGAAGAAGTTTAAGGAGCAACAAAAAGCAAAGCAGAAGTTCTATTATGACAGAGGAACGAAAAACTTACCTGAACTGTATGCTGGGGATCAAGTGAGATTCAAGGACAAAACCAGCACATGGGCACAGAAAGCGACTGTTCTAAAGAAAGATCAACCACGATCATACATCATTCAGACAGAAGACGGAGCTATGCTGAGAAGAAATCGCAGAGATCTTCTTAAGGGACCAGTAGTAGTGGAGCAGAGGTTGGAGGCTGCTGAACAACCCCAACACACACATGAGACACTATCACCTGAAACACCTGCACATACACAAGAACAAACACTGAGAAGATCTGTAAGACAAGTGAAGCCACCTATGAGACTGATTGAACAGATGTAATGTGTTGACATGTTGTTTGGAAGATAATGTCATAGTATCTTTGCAAGTTGCACTATGTTTGGTTACTAGTGTTGAATGGACCATAATTGTTGAAAACCAGTTGTGTTGTTAACGTTACATTGACAAAGCCTGGTTTAACAAGTAAAAAACAAATAGAGACTGTTTATGTTTGTGAAAGTAGGTATGTTATTTTATTGTTGAAAAAAAAGGAAGATGTAATGATAACAGCAAATCCTTATTTGCCTAGTATCATGTGTTAGTTGTTAATACTCCTAGACTGTAGGGGGCGCTAGATAGCTAGGGGGCGCTACCTCGGAGCAGACTGTGATGGCTAAGATTGTTTTACATGTGAACCACAGTTCGATAAAATACCTTCTCTTCAAGTAATGGTGTCATTCTTAAGAACCCACAACAACATAAAGAAACAAGACATGTGTGTCTGCGTCTTTTATCAAAAGTTACAGCTATCTTCATGAAGTTGTACAAAAACGCTTTGTTTCGCCAAGACAGCGCATTTCTTACTATTCCATGCATTTGAATGGCGTTCTCGCCCGAAACAAAGTACAAGTTTTCATTTTGTGAATAACTTGAACATCTTAGCTCAAACAGCTGCAAGACGTGTTTTCCCAACACGGCAACACGTTCTCACTCCCAACTCGTCAAATGTGTGACGCATGGTCAGGCTCCCTCTGCTTCACTTAGAATTGACGTGCAGGGTCCTCTCACTGAATACTATAGAGCTCC
The DNA here is from genome assembly GCF_001858045.2 of Oreochromis niloticus. NCBI lineage: Eukaryota > Metazoa > Chordata > Actinopteri > Cichliformes > Cichlidae > Oreochromis > Oreochromis niloticus. Next base: position 82,538 of record NW_020328650.1, read on the forward strand.
CTAAACGTTGTTTATTGACGACAAGAGATTGCCGCGGAAGAGCTTGTTGTCCGTATATTTATACATTTCCGAAATCACATTGTAGTGACGTGTACTGAACACAATATATTATATAAAGTAAACAACTACCTGAGAAACAGCAGATACAGCAGCTAAATTAATTATAGGCTATTACTTTTGTATCGTTTATTGCATTTATGGAGGGAGAGGTGTATGCTGGGTAATGGCACAGCTAGCCACTGGGTGACTTTATTCACCCGCTTCGGCTGTTATCAGTCCATACAATGGGCGTTATTAGCAGAAATCAGTCCCATAGATATGTGCCATCTCCACCTGCTAGATTGTTCAGAAGGTTGTTATCATCCATCCAGATGGAGGATCACTGACAGGAGCGTGGAAGACTCCAGAATCCACTCTGGGTGGAATCCGGTGGATACAGCAGTGTTACAGGTAAGACCATTTAAACGGACAGCATTTATAGAATGACTATTAAAAGTCAGCGAGTGTCAATAATGTTAATGTGGTTATGTTAGTAATACACCGAGTGCTAATATAACAGCTTTAAGATGCATTTGTAGATATTATTACGTGTTTTACCGTCTTTATGGTGCTAGCTTAAAGTTACGGTGTAAACGTTAGCTTATATTGTAGTAAAGCTGTTACTGTTTAAACGATGTTGGGACAGAAATATTAGCTTCTGTAATGACTGATGAAGTTACTAGTTAATAAAGTTTCCAGTAAAGTGATTAATCGCAGCCACAGATTAACAGTAAATATCTCGATTAGCTTCAATGCATCTGTAATAAATATGTGCACGTTTCAGTGCTTCGTTTAAACTGTATGATACTTATACTGACCCAGGGTCAGTGTAAAATACAATCCTAGCTGTGTGAACAAAGCCTGGCTCTTTTAATCCTGCATGACAAACCTCAGGATGCAGGTTTTTATTACTCTTTCCTGCTGGCACACCTGTCACACCTGAGAGTCAGCTAGAAACTTACAGTGACGTGGAAAATCATGCAAAGACTGCCAGACTCTGTAATACTGTAAATGATCAGTGACTCAGGTTAACACTAAACTTTAAACAGTACCTCTGTGTCTCTGTGTGTGCTGAACATCTGGAATCAGATTGAGTCAGGCTGCATCAGCTGAATCTGTTATTTGTAAATATCAATATTTTTTATTCAGGTGTGGGGATAATATGTAAGACTGCAGTGAAGCGATGCGCCAGATTAATCCCTGGCCAAAGGTATCGTACTTAAATCAGACTACTGATCCAGCCACATCAGCCTTTTGTGAGGTCTGTTTAAAGTAGACTTAAAATGAACTCCAGGTTCCTGAGAGGTGGACTGTGAGCACAGAAACACATGTTCATACATACAGCTGTAGCAAGCTTACATTAATTTTAAATAGATTTGTTACTCTGATGTCTGTCTCTCTGTTAGTCCTCTGACAGACTGGTGACCTGTCCAGGTTTGCTCTACCTATGACTACTGGGACAGGCTTTGGCTCCTGTAATAGAAATTTTCTATTATTCTCATTTAAAGTATTTAAGTGCTTATGCATATGCTTAGTTGTGATACTGTTATAGACTGTTCAGTGAAAGTTTCTAAAACTAGATGAACTTACTTCAGCGTCAGCAGTTTGAGAAAACAACTCCCTTTACAGGTGCTGATAAGGCCAAGGGCACAAAACAGCATAACCATTGATCTGTTAGGTTTCATAACAAGGCACGTGAAGTGTGGTATGATCAGATGTAACTTCCTCCCTCTTCCTTGGAATGCACAAAGGAGTAGGAGCACGACTTCTGTGGCAGAGCTGACATGATTGTGAACTGTGATGTTTGATGTGTGTTGGCTCTCCTGCGTGCAGTAATAAATAGCTTGATCACAGCTCTTTCTGTGTTGCAGACTTTATTTACAAAATTCCATGATACCCCCCCACCCTCCCACTGTGAACCTGAATTGAATATTCAGAAGACATTTGTTTAAATAGCTCTAGAAATCTGAGCTGTTGGTGTGGTAATAATATTAGAGCTGGCAATCTTTCTTACTGAATCTCTACTGTGAGTCATGTTACCTGAGATTAATTCTATGTTTACCTGACAGCCTGGACAAATGTGCTGTGTGAAGGATGTAAATCAAATCAGAGCTTAACTGCTTACATTTAAGGAGCCTGGTCATATTTAATTATAATATGAACCAATGATTTTCTGATTGCTGATTCTAAGAGAGTCTTTGTGGAAATCCTGTTTGGCTTTTTGTCATTTTAATTCTCTTTTCTGTTTTCCAGAACAGTTCTCCACAGTCACTGTCCACATGGGTCAGTGGGACCAAGAAGCACTCTGCTAATGTGTGGACTCTGACCAGCAACATCCAGCAAGACCCAGACAGCGTTTTCTATCTCCCTGCTGGAGTTTTTTTGTTTGTCTGTGACTGGAGAGTCAGATTTTTGTTGAGGCTGGAGGAACAGCCTCACACTTGCAGAGGTAAGTCAGTTTGCAGAGATCCCTCCCACCCTGGCTTTTATGTGCTAGATTTCTTATCTGAAACAGTAACATTTCAGTGACTGCTGCTTATACCACAGGTTAATACACTCTACTGATCCCTGATGGGAGAATCTTCACCTCTGCCAACAAAGAAGCCTGGTGGATATTTGTTTGCAGTCTGATGATGGGACATCATGCTCTGCATCTTCAAAGTTTGTCTCTTGATTATTATTCATACACAGTAATGTGAAGCATGCTTATATCTAGTATAACTGGACCAACCTGGTGCTCTTCATTTATGGAGGCTGTTGAGTCTGAATGTTGGATGTTGTGTATCTCGTGTTCTCTGGGCTTTGTTGTCCTCAGTCTTTTTGCAGGATCAGAAAACAAAACCAGGAGGCACGTAAATGTTTCTTCTCCAATTGGATGATGATAAGACTGTGACATGGGATGCCACCTTTAGTCTTGTGATGAAGCAAAGCTCAGGAAGAAGTGTGATTAAATGGTACCCACATGTGTGCTGCTGAGAAGGATGTACAGGGGCACCTGCAGCCAAATCCAAGCCTCCTCAGGTTAGTTGTAGTTGCAGAATGCTTTAGGACCGAGACAGCTGAGGCATCAAATGTTTGATTAAAGCGATGAAAAAGAGAAGTTTCTTCCCTGTAATTGTCACTTTTTAAAATCTTTAGCAACTTCAAGTCTGTCAGCGTGCTGAGGTCACAGAAACAAGAAAAGCAGCTTGACTTCAGAGTGTTGTTTACAGTTTTCTGTCATCATGATCTCCCCTGAAGTTTATCACTATTATACAAGCAGTAAGTCCACAGTACTGTAATGAAGATTCAGACTTTGGTCACAGTTGCATAATATTTCAATAATATACAATTTTTTGTAATTCATATTTTTTCTGTTAATTAAAAATTTACTTTGTGAAATTTGTATTTGAGATTGCAGAATGTGACAATATATTTTTGTTCAATATTTAATTTCTTTCAGTTGCAATTGTTAAATGAAATATATATATATATCTATATCTATATATATATATATATATATATATGTGTGTATATATTCTGATCTATGCTACTGATCTATGCTCACAGATGGTGATGGTGTGGAGAGACAGTGGTGTTTCCTCAGAAGAACTAGCAGAGTCACAAAGGACACGAGTCCATCTCACCCCCTTGACTTGCTGACTGATGCTCGTCTGCACTGCACAGAGGAAATCAACTGACCGAGGTTTGTCCAGTGCAGTGTTATGAAATGTATATTTGTTTTATGCTTACAGATTTGTTTTTCTTAACAGAGGCTCTGCAGAGGTTAGACAAAGCAGAGAAAATATGTGCTTTACATTTCACTGTGATTTATTGAGATATTTGTTGCCTGATGTTCAGCAGGAATGGAGAAATGGAATCAAAGGGAGAAGTTTTTGATGTTTTTGTAATGATGTAAGTAAATCTCCAGTTTCTGAGTGAGGGAGAGAGGAGTCATCATCCAGGTAAAGTGACGTGGATCAGTGGATACACTTGTCTCCCCTTTAAAGGAGACACTCTTAGAGAGAGACGATCCGAGTCATCATAAAATGTTAGTGCTTTCAAATACACAAACATTTTTAAAGGACAAAATCGAACATCCCACTTTGACTGTAATACAATTAAATCTTTGCATGTGTGTTTTCAAACTCTCAGATGGGCAGGATATCACTATTGGACTGTCTAACCTGCAGGAGCAGCACTGAATGACCACCACACATGAGCATGTTCCTGCAACATTCAGCAGCTTTGCTTTTGGTAAGTAGAGTTACCTAACTACAGTAACTATAAACACATGCCATCCATTTCTAACGGCCTGGTTACTTCCTGTCAGTTATTTTAGAAACCATGTGGTCACCTGACCTAACACTGTTTCTTCTTCTTCCCCTTAATGTTGAAGTGTCAAATGTCAAACAGCTGGAGAGGAGACTAAACCAGTGTACTGGGATGTTTCACCAACACGTGCCAGACGCTGTAACTTCATGGTTTCATCACCAGAGACAGCCCCGCCCACCTCAGGACCTCGCCATTGATCATGATGATTATAATAATGACAGCGAGCGGAACTAAAACTGTAAAAATCCATGACCAGAATGTTTAGATGCTTTCTAATTATTAATGAATACTGAGAGCCTCTTTCTGTGTTTTGTCTGTTTTGTTTTGTTTTTTACCTCATTTGTTACTAACAAAGTTCACCAAACTCACACAGTTTACATTCTGTATGTTTCCATCTTTACCAGCCACACTCTACCCGCAATTAAGCAAATAATCCTTAGAAATCGTCGTTTTTCTCTTTTGTAATTGATGATAATTCAGTGAATATACTGCGCTGCTTCCTTTTATTGCATCACACATTGCTTTAAGTTTTTCAGTGTCCAGTTATTTTTTTACTGCTGTTTGAATTCTCTGCATGTTTGACCCTGTAGGCTGTTTAATGGACTGCTTGTCTTGTAACCGCTGCCTGTTTTTGACTAAAGATTTGGATTTCTGACTTTAACACAGCCTCTGCGTGTCCTCTCTTTGTGTCCTCGTCCTCTGTGAATGTGTTGCATGTGTCACAGATTCATTTTATTAACAGCTTTCCCACAGTGAGTTGCATCAGCATTCATTCACAGCACATTTCAGAAGGATTCAGATTAATACAGTGATCTTATAGTCAGAATTATCCTGACAGACTGCCACTGTAAATTATCTTTCATCAGGTCAATTTTAAAGTTCAGTATTTCAAAGCAGGCATTATGAAGAATCATATTGGCATTAGGACTGTACCAATATGTACTAACAAAGTCAAAGTTTTTTAATTATGCTAGAATATTGGAAGACAATCAACTTTTAGTGTTTTCTGCATATTAATTATACTGAAATAGAGATGGTGACCCTAACTGTACAGAAGCACTAAACAACTGACAATCTAACAGACATTATTGGCCTGAGCCGTCATGCACAGTGAGTCTGATGCTATGCTGTGAGAGTCTGATAAGCATGTTTCTGGTCAGTTTGGAAGAAATAACATCACAATGTTGATCTTTTTTTCAATATTCCTTTTACAACAAACTGTGATCAAAGCTACTTATGTTCACAGCATGTAATAATACTGACAGTCCAGGGCATTGTGGTCTGTTGAGCTAGGGTTAGGGTTAGGGTTAACAATTCAGACATATGTAATCAATCTCTTGCTGGATATAACAAACACCTAGGAATTCATATTATAATTTGATTTTCATGAAATATTCATATTCAGTATCAGTCATTTTATATTATAACCATGTATCCACCCAGGCTCATGGTGGGGCAGGGCTCTGTCCTGGGATGCTTGAGTACAAGGTAATGTACACCCTGACCAGGTATCCAGTCTGTCACAGTTGTTTTCAATATTTGGTTCTAAAATATGAGTGAAAACAAAAATCCAACTAGGATTCTTGCATATGATGGGTGAAGTCTGTCTTTGACTGTATTGTCCAGCTGATCCATCAAACCCCCAGCAGGTGAACCTTATTCATGACATGGTAACAATGTAAAAAATTAAACAGAAACAGTCTAAATGTAAAGTGCATTCTAAACTCCTCTTCAATAAATTATATGCAAAGAGTCATTCAGGACTGTAAAACGTGAACTACAGAACCCAGAGTCTTCATCATTAAATCTGTGGTTGCTTCATTTTTCTATCCTATCTCAGATACTTTAAAGGTTTTAGTAAAGTTGCATTCTCATGGTGAGGCAAAGTGTTTTATGTGTGTGTGTGCGTGCGTGTCATGAACGGCTGTAAAAGCCCTTTAATTACAGATCAAAGCGGGGTTTGAGTTCGAGTTACGGCAGACTGGCGCTACTTCTAAACGGAACGCAGCCTTCCTACGGCGGACAGCTAATAACAGGAATCGGACGCGGTCCACCCTAGTCCACAGCAACCACCATAGCAACAGCCTAGCATGTCTTTAAAACACATTCTTTATTCATAACTATCAAAAACGTGAAATGATTTGTAAAGTGTGGAAGTGTTACAGCTGCAGAGAGCTATGGCGGTATCTTTGGAAGCTGTTTACATAGCTAATATACGATGTAACCATGGAGACAGTCAGTCACGTGAGCTAGCGGTGCACGTTTACTACAGTGAATAAGGTGATTGTGTGCACAGCGTCCACACGCTGCACAGGGTAAAGACATTACTTCAATATTGTTTTATATTTATATATATTTGCCTTCTGCTGACCATCACCTCAGGTTCACCATTACAGTTTCAGCATACAAATGTACACTGTCTAAATATGAACACATTCAAAAAAATCATGTCTCAGAAATAAGCACAGCTGTTCATGTTTGTCATTGTGTGGATGCTTTAAGGCATCCACACTATTGAGTTCCTGTTTCTCTTTATTCTTTATAATTAAGCATCCACACTATTGTTTTCCTGTTTCTCTTTATTCTTTATCTCTACTTTATTCTAGTTGCTCCGTACATTTTTTGGCACTTAACTACTTCCACAATTTTCAGCCGATTTTTACGGTTCAAATTTTAAACTATTCTGCTAATGTACGCTATATCTTTTGGTATTTTTCACTATTATACTTTTTAAAATATTACACTTTTTTCTTTTAATTTGTCCCATTGAAATGAATGGGAAACTTCCGCAATTCTGCTAAAACTTGCTTGTTTTTGAAACTTAACTACTTCCTCATATTTTCATGTAGAACAACCATTCAAACTTTAAAATGTTCACAAATTATTGGGCTATTCAGGTATAAATCAGCTTTTTCATATCTGTTACCGTTTTCATCTTATCCCTCTTTAAGTTTTGAGTTTCATCTTTGTGATTTTTCACAAAATACATGCGTTGTTATGGTTGCTATGCACTTGGCTTTCAGTGTGCCACTGTAAGTTTCGCAGTCTTCTCTTCATGTCTGAACAACTTCTTGCTACTTGCTCAATTTTCACTCAACTTCCACAAATTATACATCAAAACGTAGGTATTTTTGCTGGCTTTCCGAAAATGTCACTATCATTGTTGTGAGATTTATAGAATTTTGGCAAATCTCCTCAGAGCAACACAAAGTCTGAAAACTCTCCATAGAAAGTCAATGGAGAGTTTGTTCAAAATCACCGCTTGATTTCTGTAATGAGAGGCATATTCGAATCGTCATATCTCCTTAACGAAGCGAAGTTAAAACATGAGGCTTGTCCCAGTATATCTTCAGACACTCCTGACGCTCACAATTCAAGAATTTGTTTCTCACCTATTACCGTTCTGAGATGAGTTACACTTGTTTGAGGGTAGGAAATTCGTCCTTCGCTCAGATTTCTTCAGATTTCAAACTCTGGAAATGAACCACTTTTTTCTCTCGTCATATCTTTTTGATGGATTTCCACAGAGACCTGAAAATTTCCATGACTGTTCACCAAAGCCTGCTGTCTCTTACGGTGAAAGAATGATATCGATACTCCAAATAGATTTAGAGTTACAAAGCGTTGTTTGAGGGGAAGTCAAGGCAGTTTTTGCTTCGCCTCTACTCAGTTATGGTGCATTAGAAGTCAAATATCTTCAATAATTCATATTTTAATGATAAATTGTCAACACTTGAAGATTCCCCCATCTCTTCTGAACAAAACGGTGTAAGAATGACCGTTCTAGCCCCTACGGTTAGGAAATTATGGCCATTTGTTTGAGAGGAATCCTCACTATGAGAAATAGACTGCAAAAATCCTGTCTCTCTCTGTGCTGAGTGTGTGTAAAAACGGCTGCACCTGTTTTGGCGGGAAAAAGTACACAGCCTCTCTGATTGGTGGATTCAAATTTAGCAGCTCCCAGGCTGCTTGACTGACCTAGAAAGTTGCTCCTCTCTCTCTCTGTGTGTGTGTGTGTGTGTGTGTGTGTGAGTGACAGAGAGAGAGAGAGAGAGAGAGAAAGCCTTTTTATGGGATCACCTCATTGTAAGATTCAAATTCAATATATTTAGACTGGTTGACTGAATTGGATCTTGTGTGTGTGTCTCTCTCTGCATGTGTGTTTCCATATGTGTCCATATTTGTGATTGTGTGGCTGTTATATTTTTTTTTGCCGATTTTTTTCATTTAACAAGTATATTTGAGGGACCCTTAGCATGATCAGCATTTTTTCAGCTGTCCAATTTGCTTTTCCAATTTTTCTGTTTAAGTTATTACTATTGTGCTAAATCATACTATTTCTGCTATTTTATAAGATTTGTGCTAAATATAGTATTTCTGCCAAATTACAGCATTTCTGCTATGTTGTACTGTTTCTCTAAATCATAGTATTTCTGTAATGTTTAAGAATGTTTGGCTAAATATATTCTTTCTGTTATCTTATACTATTTCTCCTAAATTCTTGTATTTTTGAGAAGTTATCGTGTTTCTGGTAAGTTACAATATTTCTGCTAAGTTCTGCTATGCTATTGTATTTCTGCCAAGTATTATGTTTCCTCTAAGATAGTGCAGTTCTGCTAAGTTACTACATTGTAGCAAAGTTCCTTTGCTTCTGCAAAGTTTTTACAATTTCTGCAACTTTTCAGCTTTTTCAGCTAGTTTCAGCAGACAGCTTCAGCTTTAAAGCATCCACACTGCATTTTCGCAGGAAATGCAAATTTTTCTAGTTGTGTGGATGCTTTTTGCATCCACACTATTGAGTTCCTGTTTCTCTTTATTCTTTATCCTTTATTGTGTGGATGCTGGAGGCATCCACACTATTGAGTTCCTGTTTCTCTTTATTCTTTATTATTGTGTGGATGCTTTTTGCATCCACACTATTGAGTTCCTGTTTCTCTTTATTCTTTATACTTTATTGTGTGGATGCTTTAAGCATCCACACTATTGAGTTCCTGTTTCTCTTTATTGTGTGGATGCTGGAAGCATCCACACTATTGAGATCCTGTTTCTCTTTATTCTTTATCTTTACTTTATTCTGGTTGCTCCCCCATTTTTCGGCACTTAACTACTCTTTCAGTTTTCAGCCGATTTTCTCCGTTCAAACTCTATACTGTTCTGCTCTTTCTGCTAATTCCTGCTATGACTTTTGGTGTTTATTACTATTATACTTTTTAAAATATTACACTTTTTTCCTTTAATTTGTCCCATTGAAATGAATGGAAAACTTCCACAATTCTGCTAAAACTTGCTTGTTTTTGAAACTTAACTACTTTGTCATACTTTCACCTAGAAACTCCATTCAAACTGTAAAATGTTCTCAGATTATTGGGCTATTCCTGTGTGATTCAGCTTTTTCAGATCTTCTACCGTTTTAATCTTATACCTCTTTAAGTTTTCAGTTGCAAAATTGGGATTTTTCAGAAAATACATGCGTTGTTATGGTTGCTATGCAATTAAATTACAGTGTGCACTCATCCATTCTGAATTTTCTCTTCATGTCTGAACAACTTCTTGCTACTCGCTCAATTTCCATTCAACCCCCACAAATTATACATCAAAACGTAGGTATTTTTGCTGGCTTTCAGAAAATGTCACCATCATTGTTGTGGGACTTATAGATTTTTTGCAAATCTCCTCAGAGCAACACAAAGTCTCAAAACTCTCCATAGAAAGTCAATGGAGAGTTTGTTCAAAATCAGCGCTGGATTTCTCAAATGAGAGGCATTTTCAAATCGTCATATCTCCTTAACGAAACAAAGTTGAGACATGAGGCTTGTGCCAATATATCTTCAGACATCCCTGATGCTCACAATTCAAGAATTTCTTCCTCACCTATTACCGTTTGGCCATGAATTACACTTGTTTGAGGATAGGAAATTTGTCCTTCGCTCAGATCTGTTCAGATTTCAAACTCTGGAAATGAGGCACTTTTTTCTCTCGTCAGATCTTTTTGATGGATTTCAACAGAGACCTGAAAATTTCCAGGTCACCGTAAGAAAGCCTGCTGTTTCTTACGGTGAAAGAATGATTTTGATGCTCCATATAGATTTAGAGTTACAAAACGTTGTTTGAGGGCAGGTCAAGGCAGTTTTGCTTTGCCTCTACTCAGTTACAGTGTATTACAAGTCATATATCTTCAATAATTTATATTTTATCTCTGAATTATGAAGACCTGCAGATTTCCCCATCTCTTCTGAACAAAACGGTGTCAGAATGACCGTTCTAGCCCCTACGGTTAGGAAATTATGGCCATTTGTTCGAGGGGAATCCTGAATGTGAGAAATACACTGAAGGAAACCCATAGCTCTCTCTGTGTCTGTGTGTGTAAGTGCTGATTACAGCAGGTGCAGCCAATTTAGCTGACCTAGATATACCAAGCCCAGACTCTTAACAGCCCCTGTACACTTTGCTCTCTGTGTATGTGTGTGTGTGTATCAATATCTCTCCCATGTTAAAGCATTACTCCTCCATAATAGTATTTGTGCTAAATCAAAGTACTTCTACTACATCTTAGTACTTCTGCTCAATCATAGTATTTCTGCTAAATCATAGTATTTTTTGAAAAATCATGTTGTTTGTGCCAAATCATGTTTTTTGGGCAAAACCATAACATTTATTTTATGTTATAGTATTACTACTAAGTGGAGGAATGTCTGTTATGTTATAGTATATTTGCTGAATACAATATATCTGCCAAATCATAGTATTTATCCCAAATCAAAGTATTTATGCAAAATTACAGTATTTCTGCTAAAAAGCAGAAATAGTACCTTTTAGCAGAAATTTCTGTCAAAAGACATTATTCATGTTAAAACATAGTATTTCTGCTAAATCATAGTATTTGTGCCAAATCATAGTATTTATAGCAAATCATAGTATTTGTGCCCAAACATAGTATTTCTGCCAAATTGTAGTATTCCTTCAAAATCAGAGTATCACTGCAATTTCGGAGTATTTGAGCAAAATCGTAGTATTTGTGCAAAAACATACTATGTCTGCTAAATCACAGTATATGTGTTATGTTATTGTACTACTACTAAGGCATAGTATTTCTCCCTAATCATAGTATTCCTTCAAAATCATAGTATTACTGCAATTTCATAGTATTTGAGCAAAATCGTAGTATTTGTGCAAAAAAAAATTCTATGTCTGCAAAATCACAGTATGTCTGTTATGTTATAGTATTACTACTAAGGCATAGTATTTCTACCTATATATAGTATTCCTTCAAAATCAAAGTATTACTGCAATTTCATAGTATTTGAGCGAAATCGTATTATTTTTGCAAAAACATATTGTCTGTTAAATCACAGTATATGTGTTGTGTTATAGTATTACTACTAAGGCATAGTATTTCTACCTATTCATAGTATTCCTTCAAAATCATAGTATTACTGCAATTTCATAGTATTTGAGCAAAATCGTAGTATATGTACAAAAACATACTATCTCTGCAAAATCACAGTATATCTGTTATGTTAAAGTATTACTACTAAGTCACAGTATTTCTGCCAATTCGTAGTATTTGTACTAAATCATGGTACTTGTGCAAATCATACTATTTTTTGCAAATCATAGTATTCGAACCAAAACATAGTATTTGTACGAAATCATAGTATTTCTTTTAAATCATAGTATTTCAATCAAATCTCAGTAGCTGTGCTGAAACGCAGTATTATTGCCAAATCATAGTATTTGTACTGAAACATAGTATTTGTGCCAAAAGAGTATTTCTACTAAATCATAGTACTTGTGCCAAATCATAGTATTTCTGCCACATTGTGCTAGTTGTGCAAAAACATAGACTGTCTGCAAAATCATAGTATATCTATTATGTTATAGTATTATTACTAAGTCGTAGACTCTCTATTTTGTTATGGTATATCTGCTGAATACAGTATATGTGCCAAATCATAGTATTTATAGCAAATCATAGTATTTGTGCTAAAACATAGTATTTCTGCCACATTATAGTATTTGTGTAAAACCAGAATGTCTGCAAAATCATCATATATCTGTTATGTGGAAAATCATAGTATTTCAACTAAATAATAGTATTTCTCCCAAATCATAGTATTTGTTTCAAATCATAGCATCTGAACCAAATCATATTATTTGTGCCAAAACATTGTATTTGTACAAAGTCATAATATCTTTTCTAAATCATAGTATTTCAATCAAATCTCAGTAGTTGTGCTAAAACACAGTATTATTGCCAAGTCATACTATTTCTGCCAAATCACAGTATTTGTACTAAATCATAGTACTTGTGCCAAATTATAGTATTTGTACCCAATCATAGTATTTGTGCCATATCATCACATTTGTCAGTTCAACTTATTTAACTCTTCTCAACAGCCAAACATCTCTTCTTCACCCCGTTTCAGCAGAATTGTGAGTTTTTTCACCCCTTTTCAGCACAAATTCCAGATTTTTCAGGTGTTTTCAACAGAAATCTCTTTTTCAGCAGACATTCTGCTGATTCACCTTTTTTCAGTGCAACTACTTCTTTACCTCTTTTTAGTAGAAATTCTGCTGATTCACCTATTTTAAGCAGAATTTTCAGCCTTTCACCTCTTATCAGTACAAATCTCAGTATCTTCTGCTCATTTCAGAAGAAACCTTTTCACCTCTCCTCTTTTCAGTACAAATTTGAACTTCTTTACCCCTTTTAAGCAGAATCATTGCCTTTCCACCTCTTTTCAGCAAAGTTTCTGTTTTTTCACTTGTTTTCAGCATAATTTTTCAGTTTCTTTACTGCCATACAATTTTTGCAGCTTTTCATCTTTTTCAGTCATTTTCAGCAGACAGCTTCAGCGTTAAGGCATCCACACAGCATTTTCGCAGGAAATGCAAATTTTTCTAGTTGTGTGGATGCCCTAAAAGGGCTTCCACACTATTGAGATCCTGTTTCTCTTTATTCTTTATTGTGTGGATGCCCTAAAGGGCTTCCACACTATTGTTTTCCTGTTTCTCTTTATTCTTTATTATTCCTGTTGCTTCCGTACGTTTTTCGGCACTTAACTACTCCTCCAGTTTTCAGCCGATTTTCTCAGTTCAAACTCTATACTGTTCTGCCCTTTCTGCTAATTCCAGCTATGACTTTTGGTGTTTATTACTCTTATACTTTTTAAAATATTACACTTTTTCCTTTAATTTGTCCCATTGAAATGAATGGGAAACTTCCACAATTCTGCTAAAACTTGCTTGTCTTTGAAACTTAACTACGTCCTCATGCTTTCACCTAGAAACTCCATTCAAACTTTAAAATGTTCTCAGATTATTTGGCTATTCCTGTCTGATTCAGCTTTTTCAGATCTTCTACCGTTTTAATCTTATCTCTCTTTAAGTTTTCAGTTGCAAAATTGTGATTTTTCAGAAAATACATGCGTTGCTATGGTTGCTATGCAATTAAGTCAGAGTGAGTGCTGGTGCGTTCTGAATTTTCTCTTCATGTCTAAACAACTTCTTGCTACTCACTCAATTTCCACTCAATCCCCACAAATTAGACATCAAAACGTAGGTATTTTTGCTGGCTTTCAGACAATGTCACTATCTTTATTGTGAGATTTACCGTTTTTTCGCAATTTGCCTCGGAGTGACACAAGGTCTCAATACTCCCCATTCAAAGTCTATGGGAGGTTTTGAAATTCAGAGCTGAAATTCTGAAACGGGAGGCATTTTAAAATCGCCATATCTCTTTAACAAAGCAAATTTAGGACATGAGGCTTGTGCCAATATATCTTCAGACACTGCTGACACTCACAGTGGAAGCAGTTTTTACAATTATCTTACCGTTGAGCAATGAATTACGTTTGTTTGAGGGGTGGAAATCTGTCCTTCTCTCAGTCTTCAAACTCTGGAAATGAAGCCGTTTCTTCTCTCGTCATATCTCCGCGACGGAGGTAGAAAGAGCAATGAAAATCGCAGTCAAAATACACCAAAGTCCACTGATTCACCCAGTACAAGAATTATGCTTCTAGCCCTCCTAGTTTTTGAGTTACACGACGTTTTGTAACTCGAAAAAACGGCGTTTTCGCCTCTCACCGCGATCTATTTTCTGACTGCCCAAGTAGCTGTCTTTTAGACCGCCGCCCCTTTCCAGGTGGCGCAATCAGTAATGACACGGCTCTGCAGCTCAAAGGTCGTGGGTTCAATCCCACCTTGGTCCACGTTTTTTTTTTT